>NC_062197.1:4682683-4697683 GCF_912470025.1 Vespa velutina | reverse complement strand
AATCTTTCGTAGGCGTTACGTAGTAATGGGTGGATATGCATCAATGCACATACATATATGCGATGTATCATTTATTCGATCATATATAAACAATAATCGAGAAAATATTTATCAATATAAACAGTATAAATGGATAAAAAATTGTTTGTAATTCTATGACAGAAAATTTATACATATTGTTTTGTAACATGAAAATAATTGAATGCTTGCTTAATCGAATGCTGTTTACACATTCCATTGAGAACATTGGTATATCTTTTAACGTTTGTAAAAAATTCAATCTATGTATGTCTATAGGAAATATATTAAAAATTAATGGAATAATAAATGGAACATAAACTGTTTGTATCTTATATTTGAGATATATATATATATATATATACACATATATATATATATATATATATATATTTATATATAAAAAGAAGTAGCAGAAGAAGAGTCGAACTGTTATATAATCTAAAAGATGACAAGTATTTTGTACTAGTTTTATGTTCGATCGGAATATGAATTTATTTAACGTTCGAGTGACGTTCTGCTATGTTTCGTGATAGACCGTACAGACAGAATAGACAGAATACATACATACATATATAGATAGATAGATAGATAGATAGATAGATAGAAAGTAAATCGATCAAATCGTATATAATATCGCTGATATGTCCGATCTCGCGTAATACTTGTTCTCTCTCGTTTTATTTGTTTCATGTTACCGGCAGTTGTTCATGATCGATAACTGCGCGGACGATTGGAGGATCGCTATGACCTGGCAGCGGATCTCCCAGATTTCGGTTGAATTGCTGATATGCGCGATCCATCCGATACCCGGGGAATATTATTTCCTATGGACGACCAAGTTGGCGAATAAGGGTGGCGACATTGGCTCCAAATGGGTGCCGTACGATGTCACCCTTTCGCTACCGATGTTCCTTAGACTCTACCTCATCTGCCGGGTGATGTTGCTACATTCGAAGCTCTTCACCGATGCATCCTCGCGCAGCATAGGAGCATTGAATCGCATTAACTTCAACACACGTTTCGTCTTGAAAACCCTGATGACTATATGCCCGGGTACGGTGCTATTGGTCTTCATGGTCTCTTTATGGATCATTGCCTCATGGACGTTGCGACAGTGCGAAAGGTAAATTATTTCTTTTTCTTTTTTCTGTTCTTTTATATATATATATATATATATATATATATATATATATATTTCCTTTCCCTTTCTTTTCTCTTTTCTATGGATTTATATTGATTATCATTATCGACAAACTTTGTTGTACTTAATTATACTTATTTTAAATTATACTGATTATAAGTACATATATATATATATATATATATATATCTATGTCTATACATATATGTCTATACGATTATGTTAGTATTATATAGAGTCATATAGAGTCATATAGAGTTATATGGTTATACTAACTAGAGAGTTATATTGTAGAGTATATAACTATATATTAGAGTATAATTCTAGTATATTAGTCTAGTATGTATAGTAAGGTAATATAATTATACCAACTACGTACCTATATACGTTACATACTCTATATATGTTTTATATTATATTGAATAGATTTGAAAGTAAGTGTCATTTATTTTATAATTTTTTTTTCTTTTCTCTCTTTTTTTTTTTTTTTTTTGTTGTAAGAAATTCCTTAATTATGACAACTTATTTCTTTATGAATCAACTCGATACACAGATCATTATTTATTATCTTTAGTTTCGTTTCTAGTTTATTTTTTTCTTTTTTTTTTTCAGAATTTTCTTAAAAATCTTATTCGCGAAGATTAGAAGAACGATTAAGGTGTCACAGTTGACACCTTAAAATTTTGATTTTCAAACTCGTCGAATATATCGGATGGAAAAATTTTTATTCTTTCCTTGCGTTACGGTATTTCAAAGAAAAGATTGAGAATCGTTTCGTCATCGTACGTGATATCTAATTATCATAGACGCAAGTTCATCTTTTACAATATATTTAATTCAAAAAAAAAGAAAAAAAAAAAGAAAAAAGAAAATAGTATCGCTGGATTCGTCTTTTTCTTTAGTCAATAGCCGATAGAGATAGGAATTAAATCGAAAATTTCGACATTGTTCCATTAAAATAATCGCTCGGTATCGAGAATGAATCTCTCTCTCTCTCTCTCTTTCTCTCTTTCTCGCTTTCTTTCTCTCTTTCTCTTTCTATCTCTCGATTGCAATCGGCGTAATTAAATTCTTACGTAAATGGCATAGTCAAGGAAGAAAAAGAAATAATCGATCTTATACAGAGAGGGTGCCGACTGGAATGGATTATCCTACTACAATTGATGATGTCATGAGTCATAAAGAAAATAAATTAAAAATGACGTACCTCTTTGTCCAGTTATCCTTGTATTTTTATTTATTTATTTATTTCTTTTTTTTTTGTTTTTTTTTTGTCTTTTTTTTCCCCTTTATATCTCTCTCAATATTACCTTTCCTCCCTTAAGAGAATAATCGTTGATAATAAGGATAGAACTTATTTGATTTAGCTTTTTACGAGAATAAATTATTTCCGTATCATTTGTTTCAAGATCTTTCGAATCACCCCGTATAACTCGTAAACTCTACTCGCGTGGATAAGCAAAAATATTTTCTCCTTTTCTACTTCTTTTAAGTGACGTCTTCTACTAACTCGAGAAAATCTTCCGGATTCTTCCTTTCTCTTTCTCTCTCTCTCTCTCTCTCTCTCTCTCTCTCTCTCTCTCTCTCTCTCTCTCTCTCTCTCTCTCTATCACTCGTTTTGTTCTTATATTTCCCTCATTTTCCCTCTCTCTTTTACCTTTCCTCCTTTATTCCCTTTCTTCTTCCTCTTCTTACTCCACATTTCTTTTTCCTTCCTCTTTTTCTCATTGCCCTATTTAATGGACGAACTTCTTCCGCCCTTTTTTTTTCTCGTTTTCTGTTTTTCCTTTTTTTTTTTTATTTTCTTTTTTTGCCGCCTTAACTGAAATATTTATCACGTTTGGAATATTTAATAGTTTGTACGAAACTACGTAAGAACTTCCCGTTAAATCCTCAAGACGATCAGCAAGTATAACAAAATTCATCGCACATATATACTTATTGGTGTATATATATGTATATACATAAGGTGTATAGATATATATATATATATTTCTATAGGTATCCATTAAAATTCGGTACATCGCTCTTCAACCCAATTCGGTATTCACCCTTATGAAATCAGCAAACCAACGACTCGTAATACTCTAGACACGTCCCTGACCGATACGCCATTTTTCTTTTATTCGAACCAAGGATACGAATTTCCTTTGAACATAAATTCTTCTCCTTCATTAATATTCTTCGTTTTGCTGCTCTTTATCTTACTCTCTTTCTCTCTCTCTCTCTCTCTCTCTCTCTTTCTTTCTCTCTGTCAAAGATGAAAAGCTAATCCTATAGATTTTAATCCTAATTGAATTTTTTTAAAGTTCATCTTTTTCTAAGAATTTATAGATATTCATAATCCAAAATCACAAAAGGATTACCAATTATACATTATACTTAACGTTTTTTTGTATTTATCTCTTATATCCATAATCATTTTGGCGAAAATCCGGATCCGATAGAATTCATACGGAACGTACGTTGCGTTGAGATATTTAATGAAATCAATCTCGTATGAAATCGATAATCTCGTTGTATCGGTTTCCATATTTGGCCAATCAAAAGGTCATTCGATTATCAGAATTAAATAGGAATTTCCTTTGGATTCAATTGATATTAATTTTCTTTGATAAATAAAACGTTTATTTTTTAATCGGAAATAAAAGAGAATACGTTTGATACCTTAGCTTTGATTTTCTTGTTTTCTTTCCTTTCTTTTATTTAATTCGATTTTATCTTTTGGTACATATGTACCTACATATATGTATGTATATAACGTGAAGGTATCTATTAAAATCTGCTAATAAACTTTAATGGTCGATTGATATACCAACGCATACGGAAGATCGGAATAGAAAGGTTCCTCTTTCCTTCTTCGTTTTTCGATATCCAAGGATCCCCTTGAGAATTGCTCTCTTGTAGAACGGGAAGCTGAACGTGAATGTATATCTACAAAAGTTTCCTTTGTTCCTTTTCATGAAACTTTGGGAGAACGTGTCTCTTGAGAACTTTAGCTTTCTTCGTTATTTCCTTTTCTAGGAAAATGTGCGCGCTTGTCGTTGATCGTATTTTCCTAAGGACTCTGATCCCTTTCAATGATTTTATTTATTCCTTAAGTTTGACCAAAAAAAAAAAACCAAAAAAGAACACCAAAAAAAAAAAAAAAAAAACCAAAAAAAAAAAGAGAGATAAGGAAAAGTAAAAGAAAAAAAAAGAAAAAAATTACGAATTCGAACATTCGATAATTCACATACTTTTTTTTTTCTGTTTAACAACTGTTATAATTAACAAATAATTACGGGCCAAGGTTTGTTCTCGTACAAAATTAACTACTATATAACAATTAAATACCTTTTATATCATTTCTCATGATTTTACGTATGATAACGAGGTCAAATTTTATGACGATACGTTAATGAGAAAATTTTTTTTCTAAAATTCTTCGTTCTATCATTTTTCAGTGGATTAAATGAAATAAAATGAAAATTTGATTGTACGACGTGTAACGAACCTTACGAGATTTGTTAATAGCTCAAAGAGAGAGATTCTTTAAATATTTTACTTATTTTATAAACATAAAATTGAAATTTCTCTAAGTAGTAAGGGTCCTTCGTAATATATACAATAAATCATATTAACATTCTACTGGGATATAGTGATTCCTATCAACCCTTGGCCCATCAGACCGACGATGCATGACATATTTCGATTCTACGAATCTCGAGTGAAATCGAATTCGCATATTCTAATCCGAGAATCGTGTTAGACATGTAAATCGTAGTAGAAGGGAAAGGGCTCGACGACTCCGTAGGAAAGCGGATAAGCTCTAACCGATACGATCGATAAGAGTTTTCTTCGCTTTGTGTATGCGTGTGTGTATGTGTATTTCTCTGAACTAACATCAACATTCGAAAGATGTGATAAGAGAGCAAAAAAGAAAAAGGAAAAAAAAAAACGAAAAAAAGAACGAAATGAAGGAAAATGAAAAAAGCAAAAATGAAAAATATGTCTCAGTGAAAAATCAAAAAAAAAAAAAAAAAAAAAAAAAAAAAAAGGGGGGAATAAAAAAAAAGAAAAGATGAAAAATATATTTCAAAGGAATAAAAAAAAAAAAAAAGAATAAAAAAAAACTAAAAAAAAAAAAAAGAAAGAAAAAGAAAAAAAAAGAAAAAAAAAGAAAAAAGGAAGAAAGAAAGATCAAAAAGAACAGATCAAATTATGATGATTTCAAATAAGATAAAAATGGGTTAAGAGTGATTGACATTTATTAAGGAAAAAAAAAAAATATATATATATATATATATCCATTTAATACATTTATATCTATTGAATTTTGAGAATGGTATCGTTATTATATTTCTATGTTTATCGATTCAGATTCCACGATGAGGAACATGCGAATCTTCTCAACGCCATGTGGTTGATTGCCATCACGTTTCTCAGCGTTGGTTTCGGTGACATCGTACCGAACACGTACTGCGGTCGAGGAATAGCGGTTTCCACCGGAATGATGGTAAGATTTTGCTGAAACTTCGATTGACTATACTTGTGATCTTATATGTTATCATTCTAAGATGAGTTTCTAGTTAATATCATAGCGCGTTACCTTTGAATTTGTATTACGGAAGAGAAACGTGCCAATCCAGTTTAATGGTTACGATACGTTCAACTTAACTATTATGAATTTTAACAAACAACTATAATACAGATACATACATATGTATGAAAGCAATCTGAGGGGGTGAGGCCATTGTGTTGTTACACAGACTCCAACTTAATCAAGCTCTGATTTTTAACCTTGGAAGTTATGCATAAATTATTATAATCTCATTGTTCGAGATGGCCTGATGCTCGTTCGGTTAGAACGATATAATACACGTGTCAAGTGGTTTGTTAAAATTTGTATAAAAAAAAAAGAAAAAAGAAACAAATAAAGTACAACTCTAAAAAAAAAAAAAAAAAAAAAAAAAAACGGAGAAAGAAGATATAAGTAAAACGAACGCAGATAAAATTATCGTTCGTTTGAAAGAGACTTGAAATAAATATTTTTTCATTCCTTTTATATTACATATATATATATATATTTTTTTTTTTTGCTATCTCCATGTGGAAAAAGGCTTTACAGAATCAGAAATTCGTATGTTCGAACGTTGAAAGGATGACAAATAATCAATGATATTGTAAAATTGCGGAAGACGCCACTTCCCTCGTATAATCATCAAAGTAAATAAACAGCTTGGCGACGACATGATTGATTGATGCATACCGGTTAGGTGGGGGGGAGGGGTTGGGGAGCAAGCGAATTTTCGTATCCAAGTCGTTTACCATGATCCATTTGATCTCTCTCTCTCTCTCTCTCTCTCGCACGCGCGCGTGCGCTTTCTCACGCGATATCTAATAGGCTCAGACGACGATATCGAGAATTCCATTTTATCGTTCATTAATCTTCATCACGATGCACACTATCGATACGCTGTGTCAAGGAAATGAAATAAAGAAAAAAAAAAAGAAAAACAAATACATATATATGTATATATGCACCTATATATTATGACACTAATTAATTCATCAAATATTATTTAATTATTCAATTATTCAAACAATATTAACATCAGTAAGTTTTTCTTCTTTTCAAAATAAATTCGAACGATGATTAGAGATTAATTGAAAATAAATCTACGAAATAGTTCGTCAATGATACATATGATGTACACATACACACACACACACACACACACACACACACACACACGTACACACGTATATACATATAAGATGATTCAACGATTTATAATGTATCTTCCAATAAAATGATTAAATGATGCTAATCTATAGAAAGACGATAAATTTTTTAATTCACCGTTATCATTTTATTTATTCGAAACGATTCGTAAATCATTGATAAAGTAATTCGTCGATACGTTGTAAATGATAAATAGATTTAATCGGGGAAAAAGCACTATAACTTTCGGTATTATAGATTATATATCGACGGGACGATTTTCTGCACGGAAATGTCATCCTGGATGTTCTTAGATATATCGAAGTAAAAGAGAATTTTACGATAGTAACAGCAGTGCCGTTGAAATAGAATCAGGAAAGATATTTTGAAGAGAGAAACAGCCGGGCTATAACGAACTGTACTCATACCGAGTCTAATCTTCTAAACAAGTGAGAAAGAGAGAGAGGGAGAGAGAATGAGAGAATGCACCGGTTACTTATCGTTATTGTTGCGCCATGCTCCAACTGCTAATTCAGTGGCACAAATTTGGAGGCAACACCGCGAGAAGCATTAACCAATTTAGCTAGAAGCAGCTACACGTTTTGCGAAGCAAATTTAGCATTAAGTTCAGCTCGATGAGCACTTATATAGTATAGATATAATACAATAAGTACATAAGTCCACTTTTCAATCGTTTCTCATCATCCCTTAATGCCACTTCTCGTTTTATTGATAAATTCGATTTGTCAAGGTAATAAATTTCAATATTCCCTTACGTATGCATTAAAGAAAAGGGCAAAGAATAAAATAATTTAGTATTATCGATTCAATGATAATCGTACGATACGTTTTGCTTTGGTTTGCTTTAAAATTTATAAACTTCTCTTCTCTCTTTATCTTGAAATTTTTAAGATATATTCGCCATTTGTTTTTTTCTTTCTTAACCCGAACGAAAGTAGAAATCTTAAGGGGGAAACCCATTTTTATTATTTTTTTTTCAGGGAGCAGGTTGTACGGCTTTGCTCGTCGCTGTTGTTTCCAGGAAACTGGAACTTACAAGGGCGGAGAAGCACGTTCACAACTTCATGATGGACACGCAGCTAACGAAAAGGGTAAGAGCTCGTTTACTGGTTACTACGTTGGAATATGAAAGCAGATATTTCGTAGTTGCTAAAGTACAGAAAAATGTTCTATTATGGATGAAAGAAAAGAAAAGGAAAGAAAATAAAAGAAAAGAAAAGAAAAGGAAAGAAAAGAAAAGAAAAAGAAAAGGAAGGGAAAAAAGAAGAAAAAGAAAAGAAAAGTGTTGTAAAAGTTAAAATACTAGGTAAACTTTTTTTTATTAAAATTCTTAACCAAAAAATCCTGTATTATCAAGTTCTGCGACTTGACGACGAGGATCTAAAAAATATATATATATATGTATAATCATGAGGAAGATAACGAATGATTATCGGAAATTCCGTAATTAGTTAATAGCTTCATTGTTTGCTGAAACAACGGAACTAATTTTAAGCCGGGCTTGTTTAATTTTCGATCAGAATGTAAGCATATTATCGATCAGTGGAAGTGGGTTGGACATTGGGTCGTTGAAAGTCGTTCGTTAAGATCGTTCGAATGTCCGCAACGTACGGCATTTTTCTCGGCTCTACAATCTGGATCGAAGCCCTTTAGTCGACTACCACTGAAATAATCATTAGCCTTTGATATTTATAAATATCAAGGAGTGATTTGATATAGTTAAAGCTATGTATGTGCGATATTTTATCGACGAACCAACGCTAAATCTATATAGGTAACTCTACTGTAATCTCTTTGGAATTTTTTTTACGATGTAATGAAAATTCATTTAACATTAATATCCTTATTTCTTTCCTAATATATTCAAATTGATAGATAATTAATTGAAATTATTTATTTACGATTTCAGTTAAAAAATGCCGCAGCAAATGTGTTACGAGAAACGTGGTTGATCTATAAGCACACACGCCTAGTGAAACGCGTCAATCCTGGCCGTGTTCGAACGCATCAACGAAAGTTTCTACTGGCAATATACGCGTAAGTTGATTTGTAAGTTAGAATATCGGTGTACCCAGATGTTCGCGTTGAAATGGCGTAAGCGTCCAACCGGACATATGGATTATTTAAAGTAAACTTCTTTTTGCAGACTGAGAAAAGTGAAAATGGATCAACGAAAGCTAATGGACAATGCCAATACGATAACGGACATGGCCAAGGTAGTAAAGGAATAATAAAAATGCATCATTGTCCATCGATCATGGTTAAGAGCGAAACTGAAATTGTTTATGAGTGTTCTAATAATAAATATATTTATAGTTATAATACGTTAATATTAGTTTCGCCTTCACCACGATCGAAATAGAGGAATGAATTATTTAATAAAATCATAATAATTAGTGCTCATTGGATCGATATATTTATTGTATTGATGAGAATTAATGAATTGGGGTTGTGTGCGGTGTGTTTTTTTATTGTTATTCTTGTTGTCGGTGGAAACGAATAGACGCAGAACACGGTCTACGAGATAGTCTCGGATATGAGCACGCGACAGGACGGGCTAGAGGAGCGGCTTGTTAGCCTGGAGGATCGGTTGGTCGGTCTTGAAGAGAAATTGAGCACGTTGCAGAGCCAATTGGAGATGCTACCGGAGGAGCTGACGCGGTGCCTAGCGCAACATGCCGAGCGTATGGAGCAGAGACGCAACTTCCTGCACCCGGACACGGCGGTTGCGATGGCGTCTTCCGGCGGTGCCGGTGGTGGCGTCTCCGCCGGTAACAGCCTCGGCTTGGGCATGTCCCATGGCGTTTTGGCTGGCGGCAACGCCTCCGGTCATCATCCCTTGGCAAATTTAGCGAACTCGCCGTCCCTCCTGCCGCATTCAAGGAGCGTACCCAGCGGACCGAGTGCACCAAGCACCATGTCTCTTCATCCTTGGCCGGTGAGTCCGGTCCTACCACCTGTGTCTAGTCGTACGCCTCATCTCGTCCCGGAGACTGGTCGACATCATGGCCACTCTACCGTCGTCGCTACGATCCCGAGCAGCAGCACGCTGACGGCAGCAGCAACGGCGACAGCCGCAGCGGCAGCGGCGGCGGCGGCAGCGGCAGCGGCGGCGGCAGCAGCGACGACAACGACGATGACGACGATGATGACCACAACCTCGCAATCGACCACCAGGTTAACCTCCCAAGCCGGCATGGGTGGACTCGGCAATAGCCAAGGCTCGGACACATCCGCGCACAGCTGAGTTTCGTCTCTGCAGCCGCAGCATTCTTACTAAACGGGGATCCTTCGAGAATATCTCCCTCTCTCTTTTTCTCTCTCTCTCTCTCTCTCTATCTCTCTTTCTTTCTCTCCCGCCTTTCACCCTTGATTCTCTCAAATTCTCTCATTTCCTTATAACAAAAGCGGACGATCTCATCGTCTTATACCTTGAGAGAAAAAAATCTCGATGAAAACATCCTCCTTCATGACGGGTCCAATCCTTTTACCGATTGACGTTGCCTATTTGCCTAAATAATGCAAAGGACGGAAGTGTTTCTATCGATCGATCGATCGATCGATCGACCTTACGAGAGACGAGAGAGAGGAGTGGTGCGGTTATCGCCTAAGCGCAAACCGATAAAGAGAATGGGAGGAAACTCGAGGCCGGTTTCTCTTCCAATCTGCTGCTGCTGCTGCTGCTGCTGCTGCGTGCTGCTACTCTGCCCAACTTGCGTGCCTGAAAACTTTTTTTCTTATCGATATAAATATATATTCGACACAGCACGGAAATGCTCCACTATATATATATATATATATATATATATATATATATATATATATATATATATATATATATATATAAATATATATAAATATATCTCTCTAATACCTCGAGTCGCGTATGCGCGGACGGGCACGATATTGCGTGTTTTATTAACTCGAATTGGATTGTGCAAAGTGTTGCGTTGAGGAATACAATGTTTCCTTTCGAGTTCGACTCGCGCTGGCTCGAGCAACTAACAAATTTGTACGCATTCGTATTACCTTTCTATCTTCTAAAGTATCGAAATATATAATATTTTTCTTGAAATTTTATAGTCCTTTAAACGACGATAATTAAGCCTACGTTCAATGAAAATACATATATAACTATACCAGCTGATGCGCAAGTTTATTAGAAGGAAGAAAAAAAAAAAACAATGAAAAAAAGAAAAAAAGAAGAAAAAAAAAGGAAAAAAAAAAAGAATAGAGAGAGACAATTGTACGCATAATAAGAATATATAAAAGTAAACGATTCTTTTTCTTTTTTTCTCTTTTTTTTTTTCACTTATTACTATTTAACAAAAAAAAAAAAAAAATGGAGAAAAAAAATGAAAAAAAAAAAAAACAATAAATAAATAGATTGATATATAATTATTCATATATTTACTGATATAATTAAACAACGTTTTAGGAATCGCGTAGTAAACTGCATAGCGGAGTGGGGTAAAACGGTGAATATATACATATGTAGTTAGCGCATTAACTGGCCAATACGAATGTGTGAAATTGACGTGATCGATATTATTGGAATCGTTCGTGAAAAGGTTGGAAAAAGAGGAGAGCATTTTGACGGGCCTCCGTCGTTCGTTTCTTCGAAGTTTAAAGAAGAGAAGAAAAAAAAAAGAAAGAGAGAGAGAGAGAGAGAGAGAGGAAATAGAGGCTTTTTCATATTCGATTCGAAAAGGAGAGAATGTGTTTTACCTTTCGTGCGAACGATTCGACGAGCCATTTCGAGTTACTCGAAGGGATTCCTGAGATCGGAGACGAATCAAAATACTGTGAGAGAAAATATTTCTATTTCTCTAGTTCGATACTCGATAAGTTTATTTCGTTTGAAGAAAAAATTCAAATTCAACTTTATGCTTTTGAGATTGGTTACGATAGTACATATATATATACATACACACACACATACACATACATATATATATATATATATATATATATATATGCCGATTAACTATTTCTCTCTCTTTCTTTTTCCCTTTTCATCATTCTCTCTCTCTCTCTCTCTCTCTCTCTCTCTCTCTCTCTCTCTCTCTCTCTCTCTCTCTCTCTTTCTTTTTCTCTAAGCGTATTTCGTTTAAACAAAAACGATAGTAAAAAAAAAGAGAAGAAATTTCTTTGATCGTACAGTATTTTTACACGGCTCCGAAGTGCTCTGGAATAAAAAGAAAATGAACGCAAAGTGATCTTATCCGCTTTAACGTCCGTAGGATTACGAAGCATATTAATATTGTTAGCGTATACATACATTACATGTTGTACATGGCGCACGGGTAAAAAAGATAATGAAATGATTTAAAATAGAAAAAGAAAAAAAAAAAAAAGAAAAGGAAAAAAAAGAAGAAGAAGAGAAGAAAAAGAAAGAAAAGCAAAAGCGAAAGCGAAAGGGAAGAAAAGACGGAGTAATGCAAAAAAGAAAAAAAAAAAAGGAAAAGAAAAGAAAAGAAAAGAAAAGAAATAATAATAATAATAATGGTCACGTTTATAATCGAGAAGGAAGGAAGAAGAAATTTTTTTTACAAGAGGTAGGACAGGGCGACGGAGGCGGGCGAGGGACAAGGGGTGAGGGACAAGGAGGGGGGGACAGGATATTGATCAATCGATTGATTAATTTTATTAATGGAAGAAAAAAATACAAATTACACATACAAGAAAAAAAAAAAAACAAGGAAGTATAAGAAAAAGAAAACAAACGAATCGGTCAGAGTTATAATACATGAAGTTATTTTGCCAAGGACTTTTATGTTTCAACATGTATCAATATAATGCGTGTGTTGGGCGAGGGAGATAGGAAGGGCGAAAGGAAGTTAATGTGTTCGGGTTGAGGGTTATGGGATGGTGGAGAAAAAAAAAAAGAAAAGAGAAGGGATATACGTAAAGGAGAAGCAAAAAAAAAAAATAACACACAGAAACGAAGTCAGAAACAACATAGAGAAATAAAATAATAAAATGGTCGGGAGGGAGGTGGAGAGGGGAGAGACGAGAGAAGAGTAGGGGAAGGATGGGGAAACGGAGAAAATGGGAAAAGTGTAGGAAAAGAAGCGTGAAAGAAAAGTCGGGAGAAAGGAGGAGGGGAGTGTACGTTCGTTGTTTTCTTCGAAAGGAAGTAAAAGGAAAAAAGGAGGAAAAGGAAAGGAAAAGAGAAGGGAATAGGAGGAAAGTAAAAAAAAAAAAAGAAAGAAAGAAAGAAAGAAAGAAAGAAAGAAAAGAAAACAAAAAGAAAAGAAACAGGTGATTTATTCCGAAGATAAATCGGAGACCCGTCGGCGGACCGACTTTAACGTTCGTTGTTGCATCGAGCGTGTTCACCGCCTAAAAAGAGAGAAACGCGTGCAGTGTGTTAGCCAAGACTTTCTGCGAGCGCAATTGGAGATCCACAATGAAAGCGCAATCTTTCACGAGGGCGAGACGATCGCGTCAACCGCGAAGATAAATGGTAGTAGTAGGGGATTTGGTGGAGAATGGGTTGAAGAAAATAAATAAATAGAACAGTAAGATAAGGAAAGATAAGGAAAGAAAAGAAAAGAAAAGAGAAGACGAAAAAAAGAAAAAAAAAAGAAGAAAGAAAATAAAAAGCGAAAAGAAACGGGGGTTGTCTCGCCCTCGTGCTAATCGTCCGTTCGTTATCGCGAGACGAAAGTTTGGGACCTGGTTTGTCTTGTCCGACGAATTCATTTTCATTTTCGAAAGCGCAGTTTCGCGACTGTTTCGAAACGCGAAACGGGACCAAAAAAAGACACACGTTTGTCACGATGTTCTCATACTGTATCCTCCTCCTCTGTCTCTTTCTTTCTCATTTTATCTCTGTCTTTATGTATCTCTTTCTTATTTTTCTTTTATTTCTTTTTTTTTTTTTGTTTCGTTTTGCTTTTCGTTATCTTTCCTTTTTTTCCTTTCTTTTCTTTTCTATCGTGTACGTAATTCTCTCTCTCTCTCTCTATCTCTATCTCTATCTCTCTACGTTTTTCGATAGTTCATTTTTAAATGTCCTTTTTCCTTTATCTTCTATTTCTCTGTATTTCTTTCTCTCTCTCTCTCTTTTTTCGTCTGTCTGATTCTATCTTTCATCCGTCTCTCTCTCTCTCTCTCTCTCTCTCTCTCTCTCTCTCTCTCACTCCCTCTTTCTTTCTCTCTTTCTTTCCGCGACTCAACGCGCTGGACACGACAACTCCACGATATTTTTATATAGATTTCTTAAAAGTGCATTATAGTGCCAGGAAGACCACGCTGAGTTAAATCAATAAATAAATAAATAAATAAATAATTAAAAGCATTAAAAAAAAAAAATAAAAAAAGAACAAATAAAAAAGAAAAAGAAGGAGAAGAAGAAGAAGAAGAAGATAAAGAATAAGAAGATGATGATGAAAATGTAACAATCTCAATATTGGAACATTAGACGATAGACACCGATTCTATATAATATTCTATAATGTATAAATACACGATAATAGATGATAATGACCAGAAAGTCGAATGGTCTGGCGCATAATCGCTTCGTCTTCGAGAAAGATTTTTTTAGGTTTGTAATATTATAATTATAACGAGATATGGGAAATAATGTCTGTGTATTAGAAATAATATCTAATTATCTGAAGTATTAGAAAAACGAAGGATTTAAAAAGAAAATTTTTATCGATCTAAGAGAAAGAGAAAGAGAGAGAGAGAGAGAGAGAGAGAAAGAGAGAAATGTTCGATGGTAAAAAACTTTGACAAAAAAAGTATTGCGAAAAAAAATTAGACGATAGCATTGCGAAATATTAAACGATATTAGAATCTCGAACGAAGATGAATTGAACACAAATCGATCGAAATTTGTGATATTTAGCGATTATTCGCCATACCGTAAGCTGGTTGAAAAGTTTAGCCACGACCACTTAGAGAAATTTAGAAACGAATCTGGACGCGGTAGCAATCGTTACAGGAGTATCTGCCAGAGTCAGTTTAGATCGTTTATTTAGGATATACATAATACATGTATATGTATATTTTCGCGAGACAAGAAGGGAACGTCGAGAGCGAAATATCAAGCGAGATAAGGTAAAAAGTTCAAGAGAGAGAGAGAAAAAAAAAACAAAAA
>NC_062197.1:4677683-4680183 GCF_912470025.1 Vespa velutina | reverse complement strand
TGACCGTACACATACCAACGCGCACGAATAGATTTATAATTTTTGTGATACTTTTATACGTGCCCCTATACATACAGATAGGACGCAAAAAAAAAAAAATACACACACGTAAGTTTGGTTGATACTTTTTACACTTCATCTCCGTTCGAACGATAAAAAGCGCGATAGGATAGCAAAAACGATAGAGAACACAATTGATATACGGGAACGGTCACTCGCTATATATATTCTCTCCTATTAAAGAATTAATTAATTAATTAATTAATTAATTAATTAACTCGAAAGCCAATTTTAGTGGTATCCATCGTCCATCCATGAAGAAATATATTTTCGTTTCTTCTGATCGTACGCGAAAAAGGACGCTTCGGATAAAAATGCACGTTCTTCTGAATGAGCTCTCTTGAAAAGAAGATATAAAAAAAAAAAAGAAAATAAATAAAAATAAAAAACAAAGAGAAAATAGATACAGTTAAAGAAAAAAAGAAAAAAAGAAAAAAAAAAAAGAAAAAATAGTTTCTCTTCCGAGGTCAACGAGCGTCGAAAGACTAAGCATACCTACAATACATATTCATATATACAATAATTATATAATTAAAATATAAATATAACGATAGCTATGCAAAGTTTTATCTTATCCGATGATTATAATACTATTGAAAAAAAAAAAGAAAAAAAAAAAAAAAGAAAAAAAAAAAGAAGAAAACTGGAATAAAAAAAGAAAAAAAAAATAGAGAAAAAAGAAAGAAAAAAGGAACCACAAAAAGTATTTATATTAAAAGATCTATACTAATAAAGCTAGTACTCGATACTTTCTTACAAATGGAGGATCTAGAACGTGGCACAAATTAGAGTTGAAAAATCTCAGCGTACATAATACATTTTTATTATTATTATTATTATTATTATTATTATTATTATTATTATTATTATTATTATTATTATTATTGTTATTATTTATCGTCCTGGTATATAAATCTCTCAAAAATTATTAATAAAAATAAAAATAATTATAATGATAATAATAATAATAATAATAATAACAATAATAATAATAATAATAATAATAATAATAATAATAGTAATAATAATAATAATAATAATAATAATAAAACAATAAAACGGTTTTGATACTACGAAACACCGAATGATATAATCTTTTATTATTGCGATACTCGTCGAGGATATTTTTTTAATTCTTCGCGACGAAGCGATGAACTAGATATTTATTTATCCAATACGAGAGTTAGTCGGTTTATGTGTGTCGGAGAAAATAACCGCAATATAAAGAAAACTTCCCCCTAAAATATTCCCTTTTTGTCGGATGAAGTACTTATTAGTATTATTCAATATCATCGAGTGCATTAATTTTAAATGGTTTTTATCATATAATTAAAGAAGTAAAAAAATTTTTAAGTTCAATTAAAATTTAATTTTTGATACAATAAAAATAAAAAGTTCGTATTGTTAATTAATATCGGATAAGAATGATTTATATATACTTTAGTAATTTCTCATTAAACGCACTTTTGAATGATTTAGAATTTGATATATATATATATATATATATATATATATATATATATGTATAAAGAAAATAGAGAAAAAAATGTAAATGAACGAAAGATGGTATTTCGTCCGATCCTAATAAAATACTGCGTCTTCTTTTACGACCAAATAGCACGATTAAATGAATAAAATTGATTAGAATTGATTAGAATTGATTAGGCGAAGCAAGCGTGCGTAAGTTTTTTTTTTGTCTAGGTCACTGTTTAGAACAAAAAAAAAAAAAAATAAAAAAAGAAAGGAAAATAGAGAAAAAAAAAGTAAAAATAAGAAGAAGAAGAAGAAGAAGAATGTTTCGAATAGCCGTAAACATATCGTTCCTCTCTCCTCTTTTAAATCTTTTCACGTATATCCTTTCACCATTTTTTCGTTCAGTCATATGTTATCAACAATCATCACGAACGATTAAATCCTTAGTTAATAAAAATTCGCTGATATTAAATAGAAAAAAAAAAAAAAAAGAAAAAAAGAAAAAAAGAAAAAAAAAAGAAAGAAATTTTTAACAGAGAAAATTCTTAACTATATGCTTTTACTATTGTCACACGCATTATCGTTATATCAATGTTAAAATGTAATTATTATTATTAGTATTAATTATACGAGAGAGATCGTGTGATTATCAGCGAGAGCTCGAGCAAAGGAAAGATTAAAAGCAAAAAAAAAAAAAAAATAAAAAAAAGAAGAAGAAAAAAAAAGAAAAAGAGAAAAAGAAAAGAAAAAAGACCAAAACAAAGATGAGAAGAAAAGAGAAAGAAAAAAAGAGAAAAAAATTCGCTTCGAGGATTTTTAGACGAGAGAAGAATAAAACAAAACAAAAAAAGAAAAAAGAAGGGATAAACAAGCGAGAAAGGTAAAATGAAAAGAGAAGAGGAAATTAAACAAAAAAAAAAAAAAAAAAGAAAACAAATTAAAAAAAAACAACAACAAAATAAAAACA
>NC_062197.1:4627683-4672683 GCF_912470025.1 Vespa velutina | reverse complement strand
TAGATCTTTTACGACTACGAGATCTAGAACTTCTCTCGTAATCGCTTTCGAAATCATGATAATCCTGACCAGCCAAATGTGCGAAATATTTGTAATATTGCTCGTTGTATAAATGAGGATTAAATGTACGTAAGGTATGTGCATTTCCACCACCACGCCATGGTAAAAATCCTCTGTTTCTACCACGTAAGAAACGTGAACTTCCTCTACCGTTGCCTCTTGTTAATGGAGGATACATCATTGGTAATGTCGCTTCGTAATACCAATGCTGAGGGAATCTTGGATAAATTGGTGGATACGGAAGTGTTGGAGCAGTTGGAACGACAGGACCTATAATATAAATGAACAATGAAACATAATGTATAAATAAAATAAATTAATATAATAGATAATTAAATTTCGATCAATATTGATATTACCTGTATTTGCTGGTGGATACGTGATGGCTTTTGTTAAAACACTTTTTATTTTCTTTTTAGTTCCCTCAACGTCTGTACCGTCTGTTTCACTACCAGAACCAGATTCTTTGTCCTTTTTGTGTTTTCTCTGTTTATAAAACGATCAAATAGAATATTGATTTTTTTTTTTTTTTTTTTTATATATCGTACATTATTTTATGAGGCGTAATAATGATCGAGAAAAATACCTTTTTCTTTTTTTCTTTCTTTATTTTCTTCTTCTTCAACTTCTTCATCTTTTTATTTTTCTTCTCATCTCCCGATTCAGATTTGGCGCCTGTTTCATTGATCTTCTCGTTCTTTTTATCATCCTTTTTAATATCCGAATTCGATATTTGATCTAATTTAATTTCATTTTTTTCTACTTTTATCTGTTTGATATGTATAAAAAAAAAAAAAAAAAAAAAAAAAAAAAAAGAAAAGAAAAGAAAAGAAAAAAGAAACCAATTAGATTCCTTATCATACTTTAAAGTTCACATATTTATACAAATTTCACCTTTATCCTATCAAATAATTCATCTAAAAGGCGAATACTTTCAAGCTGCCTTTGAGCCTTTATTAATTTTTGTTCTTCTCTAGCTATTTTCATAGAGACTTTATCCTCTTCTTGTTTACGAAATATCGTCAATGCTTTTCGTTTACGTTTTTCCTCTCGTTTTTGTCGTCTACTTGCTTTAGCCGCTAAGTCAGCTTCTTCCTTTTTTCTATAAAAATTCAAATATAAATAAAACATATTAAAAGTCATATATATATATATATATATATATATATATATATATATATATATATATATATATATATATATATATATATATATATATATTAGGGGGACCGGAAAGTAATGTCGCTTTCTTAAATTAAATTCAAACGAATAAATTTTTAACAAGTTTTTATTTTTAATCACAATCAAATATAGACATGCGCAGAAACATTACTTTCCGGTCCACCTAATATATATATATATAATATAAAAAGAAAAAAAAAAAAAAAAAAAAAAAAAAAAAAATATATATATATAAGAAGGATATATCTCAACTTACTTTTGCTCCTCTCTACGTTTCTCTTCTACTTCTTCCTTTCTACGTAATTTTTCTACAGCCAAATTATCCTGCGCTATAAGACGTTTCCTTTCAAATTCTCTATGCGCAACAGAACTATCGCTCATATGTTTTGTCTTGTCAAAATCAACCTTGAATCAATCGATCAAAGAAAATTTATTATATTAATTAATTTGAAGATTGATACAACGAGATATATACAATGTAATCACAAACCTTTATCACGGCAGTAAGTGCATTTTGACCTTCTTTTTTAAGTAATTTCATACCACGCAAAGCATCCATTGCTCTAACAAAATCCATATATTCAATATATTGTATATAAGCATCGAAGAAAATTCCATCTTCGTAGCTAAATTTATGCATATTTGTACCAAGACGCATCCTTGGCCTGTATCGATCAGAAGCAGGTACATCGACTCGCCTAAGAGGACCCCATTTCTTGAAAATCTTGTTGATAAGTGATTCATTAGGTATATTTCCTCCATCTTCTGTAAACCATTTGACCGGTAATCCTGAAATATGTATTGTATCTGGCCTTTCTCCAGGTTTTAATTCATTCATATGCTTCGCATCTCTAAAATATGAATCCCAACTATGTCTAGTAGGAAAATCATCCTTTGCTTCTGCTGCTCGAATTTTGAGCACATTGGGAAATCCAGCCAAATTTAATCGTTGAGAATCCAATCTGGCTAATACACGCTGGAGTCTGCATCTGTCTCGTAGATCTCCTTCCAGTCTGATAAACTCCAAAGTGCTTTTGGCTACTTTCAAAGATGCAAACTCGTCTGGTAGTATGAGTGTACGTATTTTCTCCATTACCTCCCATGTTGAAATAGTTTTTCCTGTTTATATCGCAGTTAACTTTCTATAAAAACCTGCTGTACTAAAAAGGCCACATATAATCATAGATTTGCATGAAAGTTCTGTTTATGAAGATTCCTTTTATTTTTTTTTCTTTTTTTTTTTCTTTTCTTTTTTTTTTTTCTTTTTTTTTTTTTTTTTTTATCGATGTAAATTAATGTAGATTGTGTATGAGAGGAGAATCATCGAAGCTGTGCATGGATAAATCAGTTATATGAAGTTGATTAGTCGAGGAATGAAGAAGAAGAAAAGAACAAAAAAATTCATGAATTAAATATAAATAAACTTGCAAATAAAAGACAATACTGTGGTTGTTGTATCTTAACAAATAAACATTATGCCTTTGATCATAAGATATGATTATAAAAGTAGTACGTTGCATAAAATGTATTTATAAAAAAAAAAAAAAAAAAACAAGAAAAAAAAAGAACAAAAATCATTTTAAAATGTTCCCATTAAGTCCAATGGTCAATCAACAAAAGTGAAATAACTTACGTGGCTTAGAATTCAGAATAAAAATTTGAGATTTAAGATGCTAAAAGTATAAAAAAAAGAAAAAAGACAGTGCTGCTGACTTTGAACATTTTACCTGGTGTCTTCAGTTGGGGAAGATTAACAGACACATTTACTTTTGCAAGTGGTTTTAGATAAAGCGCACGTGGTGTGTATAGTGGTACAATATCGCTCACATCCCTACAGCTTCGAAATTGATTAACAACCTCACTACTGGAATTTTCACCTACCTTCTTATTGTCGCTCATTATCTATCTCAAAAATTCTTCCGTACGATAAAATGTGTGATAATATTACGAAAATGTTGAAATTAATATTTAATTTGTATAGCTTACGACAAGAAATGGCCAGTAGGGTGAAAAATATTCAGTAGAGAGGTTGCATTTCAGCTCGAAAGATCCGCAGTAAATCTTCAAGAGGAATTTCGTTTTCTATTCCACTTTACTACGAATTTTCTTTGGAACATAACACATAAATGCCAATTCATAACACCATTATAGAATTTATAAGATAGTGGGTAACACCTTGTGATAACACATTCTAACTCTATTCCACACTAGCTTCTCCGTCAATACTAGATCGAGTCACAAAAGATAGATATATATATATATATATATCCTAATGCACATATTTCTATGTGACAATATATGAACATTCTTAACCTATATTAAAAAGCTTTTCTGATTGGTAAACCGAATGACGAATCAACGACGAGTATTAATGAAAATATTGTCCTGATATATTTTAGTCGTCAAATGAAAACTCATTTTCATATTTGTTACAATATACAATAAATTTTTCGTGAAAATATTAAAATACGAAGAATAAAGAATAAAATATTTCTATATTGAAGGTTTAATGTTTTATTATAAATACATGAGAGATATATTTTTATAAACTTTCGCAAAAATAGTGATCGAAAAAATAGGTTATTTTGAAATATTTCTATCTCTTTCTAATACGTTCAATAACATTGTATGTATGTGCGTGTTTTGTCTTTTTTTTTTTTTTTTTTTTTTTTTTGACGCATATGTCGTATAGAATGATTAAACTAAGCGCCATTTGTTCAGATGTTAGCGACACTCAAACTTTCATTCTTCGTTTTAAATTATTTTCATTCGACGTTTTTTTTTTTTTTTCCTTTGAGAGTATAATATAAAATAATATAACATGATTTGTATAATTATATCGATAATTCGATTTATAATTTATTTTCTATATTAAAGTAATATTAAATAAGAAGATTTGTATGACATGACAAAATTGCGTAGTAACATTTACAATTGAAACGTTGCAACCTTTTTCATTTGAGAACCACTGACGTTAGACGCTCACTTCACTATAGATAAGTTTCTTTGAGTTGCATTCTGAATGGGGAGAGGTTGTAGAACTTCCTATGTATACAAGTAATAAAAAGTGATGTAATTAAATTAATAGAAATGGATTGATAATTAAATCATCGGTATAACAATCATGATACATATTGAAAGTTGTGAGTTACGACAATAGTATTTATAAAAACGTGCCATACTATATATATATATATATATGTATGTATATATATATATATATACATATATAAGATCCACCTTATTTGTTGCCCGTTTAAAATAATAGGGAATAATTATTTACAAGAATATTATTTAAGAATATCAGACGGAATAGGGACGCGATGTCGCTCAGTGCTAGTGCCGAAAATTTATCATCGGAAGGACAAGTAAGTAAAATGTTTTTATTAAGAGGATTATTCATACTATGACTCATGTTTAATAAACTCCTTCAGTCTAATTTTTATAATTAAATTATCGTATATAAATTATTATAAAGGATCATTCAATTTTGTCGTACATAACCTTTTTAATTTTATTATAACATCGAATGTATTTATCATTTGAATTAAAGTTTATGAGAGATGATCAATCATGTCCATATTTAATCTAAATTAATCTAATTAATCTAATCTAATATCTTATATATTACTAGTATATAATCATATAAACGTTATATAGATTATTAATTAGCATTTAAGTTTATATAGATTAATGTTTAATTATTGATTATTATTTATTAGAACAATGAAAGGTGGAATATGTGCCTTGAGTTGGCACTCGAAGGAGAACGTCTCTGTAAGGCAGGAGACTGCAAATCAGGTGTTGCATTTTTTCAAGCTGCTATTCAAGCAGGAACGGATGACCTAAGAATATTGAGTGCAATTTATAGCCAGTTAGGCAATGCGTACTTTTATCTTGGAGATTATGTAAAAGCAATGCAATATCATAAATTGGACCTAACACTTGCAAGAAATATGGGAGATAAATTAGGAGAGGCAAAGTCAAGCGGTAATTTAGGAAATACATTAAAAGTCATGGGAAAATTTGATGAAGCTATGTTATGTTGTAAAAGACATTTAGAGATATCAAGGGAAATTGGCGATAAGGTAGGAACTAAAACATTATTTACAATGTAATAATGATGATTAAAGCATTAAGTAGAATATACAATTATTGTACATACATATATATATATATATATGTATATATATGTATATAGCTTAGCGAAGGAAGAGCTTTATATAATTTGGGAAATGTATATCATGCAAAAGGAAAGCAAGCAGGAAGAGTAGGACAACATGATCCTGGAGAATTTTCTGAAGATATCAGACAGTGTTTGCAGGAAGCTGTACGATATTATGAGTAAGAATATTTCAAATAAATTAAAATTAAATTTAAAAAATCCTTGAAACCTATATATATATATATATATATATATATATATATATATACATACATATATAAAAAAAAAATGATGGACATACAGGGAAAATTTAGAACTTATGAGAGAATTGGAAGATTCTGCTGCACAAGGCAGAGCTTGTGGCAATCTAGGTAATACTTTCTATCTATTGGGAGATTTTCAGCAGGCAATATATTATCACAATGAACGATTAAAAATTGCTAAGGAATTTGGTGACAAAGCAGCAGAAAGAAGGGCAAACAGTAACTTAGGAAATTCTCACATATTCCTTGGTGAATTTGAAAAGGCTGCTCAGCATTATAAGTACGTATTCCATTTACTAAAAATATTATTATATCAGTAATGTTAGTATAATGTAAATTAAAACAATTGTCTATAATTCTTATAGGAGAACTTTGGTTCTTGCACAAGAGTTAGGTGATAGGGAAGTAGAAGCACAGGCTTGCTATTCCCTAGGTAATACGTATACGCTTCTTCGTGATTATCCAGCTGCTATAGAATATCATTTATGGCACCTTGGAATTGCTCAACAATTAAAGGATCGTGTAGGCGAAGGACGTGCATGTTGGTCATTAGGCAATGCTTATGCTGCTATGGGCAATCATGAAAAAGCACTTCATTATGCTAATTTACATTTGAGTATATCGAAAGAATTAGAGGATCCGATGGGTCAGGCTACTGCACAAATGAATGTTGATGATCTACAAAAAATTTTGGGCTTAGGAAAAGGACAAGAACATAATAAAGAAAATCAAATGCATAAACTTACTATAAATGCAGCATCAAATTACAATAATTCTTCTCCTGGCAGATATAGACTTCGTCGTCAGAGCATGGATAATTTAGATCTCATTAAGGTTGAAATTATTAAATAAAAAATTAATTAAAAAATTAGAATACATTTATTATGACAATGTTAATCTAACATATATGAATGGGAAGGAAAACTTATGTAGAGTACCTTTTTTTTTTAGCTTACGCCTGATGGAAAACAAAAGGAGCCAATAGAACCATTGCCAGATGTTGCCAGTAGTGCTACTGCACAATTAATGCAAAAAGAAGAAGATAATTTCTTTGATCTTTTATCTCGTTTTCAATCTGGTAGGATGGACGATCAACGTTGCGCTCTTCATGTAAATCGTAACGCAAAAGTTAGAAGTATTTCCCCTGAAAATGACAAGTACGAATAATTTCAATACACATATTACATCGTATTAAATATTCTTTTTTTACTTATTATACATACATGTATATATATATATATATATATTTTTTTTTTCTTTTTTTTCTTTCATTGCGCGTTCAGAGACGGAGAAGATTTGATGGAATTAATTGCTGGAATGCAAAGTAAAAGAATGGACGAACAACGTGTTACTTTACCCTTTTTGCCAGGTTTAAATACTAATGGAAACGATCAAGCTAAATCATCTGCTCAAGCACATGCTGATGCTGATGATTCGTTTATTGAAATGCTTGTAAGATGTCAGGTATGTTATATCAATTAAAATTTATTTGTGAATTCGTTTAATTTTTAAGATACAAATTGAAAGTTTAACATTTGACTTTTGACAATTTGTTTAACCGATAAATATATATTTTTTCAATTAATTTTACAATAATATTAGGGTTCACGTTTAGAAGATCAACGTAGTCCATTACCAGCTGCTTCTTCGTTACAAGATGCAGAAGAAGAGAGAAATCCAAGATCTAATGGAAATACTCATTCTGGTTCTACAGTACCAGAAGAAGATTTATTTGCTTTGATCCAAAGACTTCAAGCTGGACGCATGGAAGATCAACGTGCATCCGGACCTGGAAAAATATGTTAAAAGCATACGGAAATTTTGTAATAATAGGAATTGACGATTTTAAGGAGTAATGCCGAGTTATGATACTATAATCTCTCCTAACTTCATTCAAAGTTTTTGCTATACAAGAGAAATTAGATCTCTAATATATATGGAGGTTTATTTTGATTTATATATTATATTCAATATTTTTTTAGTCCTTTCTTTTTTTTTTTTTTCTTTTTTTTTCTCTCTCTCCATACAAATTGTTTCTCAGATCTTGTTTGATTTGAAAATGACGAGATTTAATACACCGTCCACTGATACCAGGCCCTTTATTCATCGTATCAATTTTATCATATATAAATATGCAATAATTTTACTTACATTTATATACATATTATGTTTTATCATTCCTTATACGCCAGAGAGCTTAGCATATATGGTGCCAAATTTAATACAACAACAAATTTGAATTATTTCTAGGAATAATTTGGAGTTGTTTACATAATATCAAATGCATATATATATATATATATATATATCTTGCATATTCTTAAATCTAGCAATCTAACACAATTAATTATATTAGAAACTAGGAATCATGTGTTAAGGTATTGCTTTTAAAAAATGCCTAAAATTTCTCAAGCACTGCCAATACTGGAGCACAGATGATTAGTTGAGCAAACAATACATTTAGAAAACTGTATCTATGCCAAAGGATGTTGAATCTTTTGAGTATGAGATAGATATACTTAAAGTATTTAAATAATATACATAAATAGAGTCTTGAATAGTTGGACTCGTGAATTTTTTTTTTTTACACGTTCACCTCGAACTCGAATGCTTAAGAATATTTTATTTCTTTAAAAGAAATAATTCGTAATTTTATTCGAATTATAAGAAATATCGTTAATAAAATTTGTGCCAAAATAATGTGAAAAAAATAAGATAAAGTAAATGGAATAACAATTAAGGCACCATCATTAAAATAAGCTCGTAAAAGATTTGTCGATACATTGCAAAACAAAACAAAACAAAAATCATTTGTTTTCAAATTTATCGAAATGAATTGGATTTTTGTAATTGACCAGAATTGATAAAATATTGAAAATCATTGTACATTTCGACCTAATGCATTTTTCAAATTATTTTGCCTTGCTGCTATAGAGCAAGCTGGTTCTTGCTATTAAAGTATAATAGAAATGCATTTTTTGGTAAAAAAAAAAAAAAAAAAAAAAAAAATAAAAAAAAAAAGGGAAATTAATTTTACACACAGACACGTATGAACAAAAAGACTACATCAGGAATTCCAAATAGAGCAATCCTGATCAAGGAAGATAATTAATATTTTTTTATCAAGCTTACATTACGTTTGACTGCATGGTTTACATGGATATACATATTAGATAATAATTTATTAAAGAGATCTATCATTTTATGGCCCTAATCGATTGTCTAACGCTTGACATTTTCATACAGTTCAAGCGTTTTATAAAATAACTTAAGTGTTATAATGTTTGATCGCGCTTAAATGTATATCTAAACGTATTGTAGGACATAACAAAATCCTGTTATTCAGACATTATACATTTTTCTCCATCTAATTATTAAAACGCTTTTACTGCTACAGTATGTAGTCCTCTGTTGTTACAAAGATGCTATTAATCGAACAAAGATTATTCCGAATATGTCAAATTGGATGTATCGTGTATCGTGTATCGTTTAAAGATACACACACACATATATATATATATATATTTTGGTAAAACTCTGTTTAGAATAATTCTATAAGATTGAAATAATCTAATAATTATTATTTTCATAGTTAAATAATCGTATACATTTACAAGTTAAAATTTATGCGAGAGAAAGAGAGACAAAGTAACAAATACATTTCATATAGAAAAGTTTTACCCTAATTTGAGCAATGAATTGCTTAGAATGTTTATTATGAATTAACTGTTACTATATATCTATATACACATGTATAGCTTTAAGACTTTAAAGAACTCTTTATATACAAATGGCAAGATAGATTGTAATTTAAAACATATATTTCGCATATATGTAAACTTAATTCGATATAATGGTGATTCAATGACAGGGAAACATTGCTACTTAATGATAGCTATTATATAGTAGTTTTCGTTAAGAAGATGATCATTTGATCATTAATATCCCTATTTAGTTCAGTTAACAATAATTAACAATCATTAAGTTAGTAGAATAAGCGAATAATATTGATATAATAATAATAATAATAATAATAATAATAATAATAATAATAATAATAATAATAATAGTAATAATAATAATAATAGTAATAATAATAATATTAATATTAATATTAATATAATAATAATTATTTTTTGTAAAATTTTTTATTACTCTTGTAATAATTCTTATTATTTTGCTAATCAATCTTTATTCTTATTATCGCAAGTGAAATTGCGATAATAAATATTAGGTACTAACAATTCTACGATTACGTTAATGTAGAATTTTTTTATAGATTTTCTTTAATAACAAAATTCAAATTTCTCATTCTACAGTGTAGATATATACATACATTCCACTGTCTTACAAATATAGACATGTATAACAAATTGAATGAATAATAAAGATATACATTTTTCAAATGCGAAGTTATATATACATATATATATATATGTATATGTATATGTATATATGTGTTTGTTTAAATATAGATTAAGTTTTTTAAATTGAGACACTGAAATATTTCAAAAAACAACACATTTTTAAGAAGATAATTTGAAATTAAAATTGTTAGATTTTTTAAAAGAATATCAAACAATATTTTTGATTTGGTAAATGTTTTCGAACAAATTTTATTTTTTTTATTTATTTTTTTTTTTTTTTTTTTTATATGGAAATCTAAAATTCTCGAATTATCTTATTTTACTAACCCCTCCTCTATACCTCAGAAAAAATGAATAACTTCTATTTGAACAATTTTTTATCTAACTTGTATTTCGATAAAAAATATTTGGAAATGAAAGAATTAAATGAGAATCGCATAATATCGAATAAAATCGAACAGGATCGAATATCAAATCAAATTACTTTTATTTCAAATCTTTTTTTATTTCCAAAAATGCGTTGTTCTCGGAATATTTAAGTGTCTTTAATTACGAAAAATAAATACATTGCATAATTATTATAATGCAATATATGTATAGTTAATTAAACACAAATGGACATTTCAGTTAGATCAAAAAAGTTAACAGATACGGATTTTAAGGATTATTTGAACGAAAATAATATTATACCTTGGAAAGAATGGAAAGATACGGAATTAAATAATGAAAAATGGTCTTTACCACAAAGTAATTATTATAATATATTAATAACTTATTAGGATGTAAAATAAAATGTTATAATTAATTTATATTATTAATAATTTAGATGGCGACGACGGATTATTTTTCGATACAGAATCAACTCCGATGCCATTATCTTTAGTACCATATGAATGGATTCGTTCGAATTATTTAAAGGATTTAACAGTATATTAAATTATTGAATATTCATTAATATATTTGAATTTAAAACGAGCTTGTTTCATTTTAGGAACCATTAACTGTCTTTAAAATTACTAAAGAATATCCTGATTTAATAAAAAGGAATAAACATTTGTTGCACAGTGAAGTACGTTGAAATTTATCAGCTTTTTATAAACAAAAAAAAAAAAAAAAAAAGAAAAAAGAAGAAAAAATGGGACAAGAAAAATATTTATAAAAATTTTAAACGTTAGGATTTTTAAAATCGAGTTCAATGACATATACGAATATAATTTAGTTCATCAGATGGTTTATTTCGAGCTTGATAAATCTACAATACTGCGGGCAAAATGGTTTAGAAGTGAGCGGAGAAACGGATAATTTTATTTGGAATGGACGAGAAGAAAAATGGCAGGGTTGGATGCACGTTTATTCGAATAATAAAGCTGGTCATGGTGCATCTCATCGTCCAATTATTAATCCAAACGGTAAATGCAAATTGCAAATATTTTAATCTATCGAATATATTATTTATAAATTATAATAGATATAATATTTGATTAGGAAAATATATCGTACGTCTTTATTTTCTTGGATGCTGGCGTCGAATATTGATAGATGATTTCATACCCGTCGATAAAGATGGTAATCCTCTTTTACCGACCACAGGTAATAATTTTGAATTATGGCCTTTATTATTGGCAAAAGCTTTATTGAAAATTGCATCGTTAACGTGGACACAAGAAAGAGAAATTGTGGATTTTAATCCGGTTTCTTGTCTCACTGGTACGTAAGAAAAAAAGAGAAATATTTGATTTGTTATTAATATTTTTAAATAAATAATATAAAAAAATAATAAAGAACGAATCAAGGTTCTCGAATTCATTTTTTCTAAATCGTAAATGTTTATAGTAAATTATCATATATATTATATATTTGATTAATATTCTTCAATAAAATTAAAAACCATGTTACATAATCGTATACAAATAATTTTATTTTATTAACAATAATTGATTGTTTGTCTCCATTTAATCTTTAGCTTAATAAAAAATATTCATCTTCTTCTTTTTTTTTTCTTTTTTTTTTTTTTTTTACAAAAGAAAAAGTACGACAAAAAATTATAGAACACATACACACACACATATGTATATACATGTATGTTTATATATATATAAATGTACGTTTTTTGTCTACTCATTCCATTTGATTTTGACAGGATGGATCTGTTTGTCTTTGAACGTCGTTCATCTTTCCCCTCGAGACAAGTGGGAGTTCTTAGTGAAATATGCGGAACATTTCGAATGGAAGCAGGAAGGAACTAACTCGGAGAACGTAACGCTTGGTTGGTTTTGTTTTCGTCATCATCAACGAATTTTATAGGATAAACAAATGATTGTCTCGAAGCATGGTATTTCGATTGATAGATTTTATTGAAAAAAAAAAGAGAGAGAGAGAGAGAGAGAAAAAAAAAGAAAAAGAAAAGAAAAGAAAAGAAAGAATAATAAAAATAAAACTTGAAAAATGATCAAACGCGATTATTCACCCTTTAAAGACTTATATCTATATTTTTTCTTTTTTTTTTTTTTTTTTGTTTAGATGAAGAAGAGGACAAAAAGTCGAGCAAAAAAGGGAAAAGAATTCGAAGAGGCGTTAAAGGGTTGCAACTTCCTGATAAACCTCGACCTATCACGCTGTTTCTCGATTTGGAAGATATGAAAGAGGTCAAGCCCGAGACAGTGCCCGGTTTGTCGCCTTGCTGGAGCCATTTGGTTCATGTCGTTCAATCGCGTGATCTTCCATTGGATCCTAAAGACGTAAATTATTTCTCTACGATATACTTTTTACTTCAATAGAGGAAAAAAAAGAGAGAGAGAGAGAGGGGGGGGGGGGGGGGGGGGGGGGAAGGAGAAACAGAGCTCTTAGAAATGTATCGATGTTTTTCTATTACATAGATAAAAGAACCATTACCAAGATGGAAAAAATATCGATGGATAAATTGGGCGATCGATCGAGGTTTGCTCGATCCATTTGAATATTTTGTTCCTATACGTTGTTTAAAAATCGTCAGTTCATTGAGAGAATTCAAGGAAGGAATTTTTCCTCGGAAAAATCAACGTTTCTTCGTTAATGAATTTTTAAAGGAAACAAAAAATCAGGAAGTAACGTCTCCTGAAAAATATGTAAAGGAAGATACGATCGATGACAATAGTTTTTGGTGTGATTTCAATAAAATGGCAACTTATGTTAAAGTCATTCAAATCTTTTACAAGCCTGAATATTTTGGTTATACTATAAGAATGTCAGATTCCTTTCTGTTGGATGATCAAAAGAACATAAAATTGCCATCGAAGAAACAAAAAAAAGATACCAGAAAAGGTAGTAAAAAGAGTCCACCGTCCGACGTGGTTCATGATGATTCGATAGAATTTATGAATACTTATGCCTGGCCTAGAACCATGAAATCATCGAGAAACGAGCCGTTATATCTCTTTTGCGATTCAATCGAAGAGAAGTTCTTGTTAATAAATTTTAGTACCATGGAAGAACGATTATCTTCGAATCTTGTCTCGAACGAAGAAGAGACTTGTGATTCGATATCGATAAGATTATTATCTGAAGATGGGAGTAATCTCGTTGTAGAAAGACACAGTTGGTTTTTTAGGGAGACCGAATCAAGAGCACTTATATCCATTTCAACGTCTGGCACTAAGTCGAGTGTACTGGAATTAGAACCAGGAAGACATCTTTTGCGTATTTATTGCCGTTCGGAGTCACGTTGTTTCGTATCGATTTTATCTGACACAATTTTTTACGTTGGCGATCGTCTTAGAATGCATACATTAATGAGGACGGAATCAGTGAGAATCGATGTCTTAGTTAAAAACATTAGTAATTCCATAGCTAAAGCATTTTTGAGTTTCGGTAGTAAAGATTATTTCTCGAATTTGATGACATTTTATCAAAGTTATATGCCAGATTTAACAAATGTTTCGAACAAAAAAGACAGAGCTTTCTTCAAGAAAATACACGAGTATTTCATAGAAGAGTTATTGAATTCGATCAAAAAGATATTCCCATTGGAAAAGCATCCTGAAATTTTATTTTCTTTGAGAATCTTTTTTCTAAATCCTACAATTGATTTCGAACATAGAAGAACTTCGTCGATTTTGTATGATATTCAAGAAACGTCGTCATTTATAGAAAATGATTCAAACGAATCGATTGGCGAAATGATATCAATAAATTATAATCAAGCAGCTACCATCATTCAAGCATTCTTTAAGATGGTGATCGTTAAGCGTTATAAAGAGCGACACAATTCCAATCACAAGGATCACTCAAAGATCTTAACGAGTCTCTTGATGATCGTTGAACTTTTCGATCATTCTAATAACGAGTCATTAGCGTCAACTTTGTTGAGAAAGGTCATTCAAAAAAATAACAAATTTAACGAAGCTTATCCTTGTTCCAAGGACTTTCAATACGTATTACAAGTAATTTTAATGGATGTACAAAAAAAAAAAAAAAGAATATACGTTTTTATTATATCATATTTTGTTCCAGATCCAAGAATGCAAAGGCACTTTGTTAAACGTTAAACCAGATCAATGGATTCCTATAACGAGACTAATTGTGAATGCTCAAGAAAACGAAACGATCTTTGGTACGATACAACTTTTTACAAACTTACCAAGTTACAATTTGAGATTATTCAATAATGAAACCGGTCGAGAAATATGGAGACTCATTAACAACGTTGCTCCATCTAATTATCCGCATACAACAGTCGGTTACACGCTCTTCGCTTATGGTTGGTGCGATAATCAAAGATCAGAAGACACGGAATGGATACTTCATTTTGTTACAATTAAGGGAAAACCAATGTTTTATCAATTAGCTGACAAGGAACCCATTTCTTTGGACACGAAGATACCCGTTTTAATCGTTGAAGAAACATTTAACACTTATATACCTAATTCGATGAATTTAATTTCCAAATGGATCGTCAATATTATTCGTGACAGTTTATTGTCGTTTAAATTGACGACCTCTTACAAATTAGCTCAAATGAAATTAAGAATCATCGATGATAAAGATAATGTTTTATTAGAAATCGAGGGTGGATTTGTTCTATGTGTCCCGGTTATATATTTGAGATTAGAACAAAAAAACGTGGACATAGAAAATCCATGTACTACTTATTATATCGAGGCATTCGTTCTTGATGATAGTTGGCCATTAACTGATGCTGAATGGTCAGTGGTAAGTATGTATAGAAATCAATTATTAATGATGTAGAACTATATAAAAAGATTGTATAATTAATATATTTTCAAGGTATTAGAGGCAAAGACAAAGAAAAGAAATGTTCCAGTTCGAACAAAATCTTCGAATATTAAAATACAAAAATCCGATATGATAAGAATGAAACGTAATTCAAAGCAGCAGATCGATCAACATATGGATTCGCCTTTTTGGAAATTTCAAACTATCATCGATGTTAATAGTGGCATAGAGGTGATTTTATTATAAGAGATATTTTTTTCGAATCGTTCAAATTTATCTTTATATTAAATAGATTATTCAAGATAGAAGAAGAGAACAGGAGATAATATCCATGAAAGAATCATGGTCGAAGGATAATCCTGAACGACTTCAACGTGGTAAAGAACTTAGAGAAACTTTTTTGGACACTTACAGTTTACATTCTACTTCTTTAACTAACTTAGAGAAAGAAATATCTACTGAAATGAACAAACGTATGGGAAGACGAAAAATTCGAGAATCGCAAATTTGTGATCGATCGTCGTTAACAGAGAAAATTGTTATTAGGTTTTTGAAATATCCACGATCTCGTAGCTTCGATTTACCGATATTAGATTTGAGTAAGTACGAAAAGTCGAAAGAAAAACTGGAGATATCTCGAATTAGAACTAATTCGGAAAGAGAGATTTTAAATGAACAACTATATGCCGATATTTCCAATTTCTTTCTGGATTATGATAATTTTCTTCAGCGATTGGAAAATTGGTCGTTTGAGCAAGTGAGAAAATATAAAAAATTGTGGAACTCTCACGAAGAGAATTTCTCTCAAAGGAAAGTACAGCTTGAGGAAGCTTATGAGATACGTCAGGCTTATATATCTAGCATTAAGTCTATCGACACGCCTAAAAAAGGAAAGAAAGGAGGGAAGAAAAGCGCAAGAACATAAAAAAAAGCAACAACAACGACGACAACAACAACAACAACAACAACAACAACATTAATAATAATAATAATAATAATAATAATAATAATAATAATAATAAATGAATATCCTTGTAAATAGATATTTAACGATATATTAAACGATCTCAAAGAAATTATTTTGCCTTTAGAATCGTTCGACAATTAATTAGAATGATTATCAGAATGCGCGAATTCTTTTCTTCTTCGTATATTTTTGATTAGAATTATCTTGATTCCCCCCTTCCCTCCCTCCCCCGGTCAAGGATAAGCTGATGCTTTTCCGTAAAAGTTTCTCTACTTACGTAGATCATGCTCCATGGCAAGAATACAGGCTTACATACATATATTGCGTTGTTGATGACGGTGCGCGATATACCTTTTAATGATGCCACTCCCGACGGTCTCTCTCTCTTCAAAAAAAAGGAAAAAAAAAAAAAAGCATGATTATCGTTATGCCGATTTTTCATACACCAGACCAGTCTCTCTTTCCTACCATGTCGTCCTACCAACGATTATTACAAAATTACGAGAAAGGCGACGAGTAAGCAAAAAGGATTCATAATAAACCTAGTGGTGTACCTTAAGGTACAGTGCAAGTTGTTGAACTTATCAGATTATTATTATTATTCACAGATTATCGTTATCGTCTTTAATGAGAATGATCGTAAATATAATAATATCATCGACAATCGAATGACTATTTATTTTTCTGATTTTCTTTCTTTTTCTTTTTTTTTTTTTTTTTCTTCTAATTCTTCCTTTTTTTTTCTCCTTTCAATTTTTTTTATTTTCAATTTTGTACAAAACAGCGCCGCGAATCGATCGAAGATAATTAATATCAAAGATATTCGTCGTACGTTTTGATTTGATTTAAAATATTATTTATAATATCGCAATATCAACGTCGTAGAATAGAATAATAAAAAAAAAAAAAAAAAAAAACAAAAAAGCAGCAAAGAAAATATTGCAATTCCATAAACATCTAATTTCTATTGGTCGTCTTGAGAAAAAAAAAAAGAATTCTCATAGAAAGTCGTTAACCGAGCATACTGTACGTCTCCGATCCTGAGCCGAGCACGTTTGCGTATGTTTCTTGATTGCAGGTGCAGTAGCTGTTGTAGACACGGTGTTGGATCGTGCGTGAAGGATCAGAAGTCGCGTGTCGGTGTGAGAGCACCCGCCGAGCCGGTAATCATTGTCCTTCGTGTTTGTTAGCAGTTAGTCCATCATCTTTTTCTCTTCCTCTTTCTCTTTCTGTCTTTTCTACTATAGTGAAAGAAAGAGTTATTCTCACGTATGCCTTGGCAACGACGTAACAAATTATATACACACACGCATACGAAATAAGCATTGCATGGTCGTTTAATTATTAGTTAAAAAAACAAAAAAAAAAAAGAAAAAAAAATATTTGATATTTTCTCTCTCTCTCTCTCTCTCTCTTTTTTTCTCAACCACCTCGTACTTTCTACAACAAAAAGTCATTTGAATAAAGACGTTAGGAAATGAAACGTAATGTCGTATCTCTTCTTCTACGAGGGAACTTTTTTTGAAGTGTAGATTTCGGAGTCCGTTTTCTATGGAGCTGCTTAACGCTCGACCGTATTCCTCGATCGTATCTTCTCATCGTGTCTTTCATCGTGAAACATTATCTCTACCGCCATCCGACACCGTTCTCGGACCCCCCAGGAGTTCGTTACTCTTCGTCGTCGTCTTCTTGAACGAGGAAGTGTTATTGCAACCATTGAAAGAAGAATTTACCGAGAGAAAGAAAGAGAGAAAGAGAGATAGAGAGAGGAGAAATTATGTACAATAGAAGCACGTACATTTTGCATGGCTCGTTTACCAGCAGGAATCCACCTAACGAACCTAACGAATTGAATCCTCTTCTGTAACATCCAATTGGCTTTTCTTTGATAAACAAGGCAACGTATCGAGATGGAAATTATCGTTGAGAGTACGTTGAAATAGATATCTATGTATCTTTATTTGCGATATAAGAGACAATAACGTTGAAATTATAGCGAGGCTCGTCGTGCCTTTATCTATTTGACATCTATCGTACGATATCATCCCGTATCAAAGGCTGTTCCGCTCTAAAGATATATACGCCTTTATGTGCCCTAATTAACAAGCATCGCATCATCATCATATTCTTTCTTTCTCTCGCATTCACGCCAAGCACGCGATTCAATTCGTCACTTCGACGACATTCTCTCCCGCATAGACTAGATTCTCTCTTTGTTGATTCATTATATCGGATGGTTCTTGTTTTTTTCTTTTTTATTTCTTCTCCTTTTGTTTCTTTTTCTTTTTCTTTTTCTTTTTTCTTTTCTTTTTGTTTATTTTATTTTATTTTCTTCTTCTTTATTTACGATCGTCGTCTACTCGGTGAATAGTTTTATTCATAAAGCGAGAAAGGATTATTATTATTTTATTTTGCATTCGATTACGATTTGATTTATTAGATCATAATATTTTCTTCCTCCTTATCCCTTCTTTCATTTTTTGACCTTTTTTGTTCCTTTTTTTAATTTTTTTTTTTATTTATTTTTTAATTTCTCTTCTCTCTCTTTTTCCATCTTCAATTAATTATAATAATACAAAGTATATCGATGGATTGTAAAATAATTTCTATTTAAATGGCAATACTCCATGAAATCTTTATTTTAATATGTTAATTCAATTCAGCCTTCTCTCGGACGGATTTATTGGTCCAGAACCAAAAGGTCAATGTCACTAGTATTTCTTAATCAAAACTTCGACGTTTTGATAAAGAATATTGCGAAAGTATTCTTCGGCCTACTTTCCGTACCTACATTACTATAATTCTTCTTCTAATATTCTAATGTAGAACGATTGCTATTATAAAACTTTAATGTTATCGTATAAAATATTACTATCACGATAACACGACTCTGGGCTTTTGATATTTCACGAAAGAACAACGAACCGAGTGTGTACAATTGTTTATTTATCAGACTGACGTTTGTTTTTCGCGTTTGTAATACGATTCGTTAATGTATAGGGAATTATGACAAAAAAAATATTCTCAAGATGACCATGGCCCAAGATAAGAAAGTCTCGTTTCTAAACATCTATTTGACCTATATTTCTTATTTAAATAAGAAGAAGATCGAGAAGCAATGTACGCTTTTTTATTGCATAACATTTATCTTCACATTAATCAGTTTAGATTGATGTTTTAGACAGCATCAATATCGCTCATTTTTCTTTTTTTCTTTTTTAGTTTTCTTTTCTATCTTTCTTTTCTTCTTTTTCTTTTTCTTTTTCTTTTTCTTTCCTTATCGTGCGAATACGTACGCGTGCCCGTTTATAATTCGTATTAAGCTGCGTTCAAGTATGCTAAAAGAAAGACAAAGAGACAGAGACAGAGACAGAGACAGAGAGAGAGAGAGAGAGAGAGAGAGCGATAGAAAGAACGATAGAAAGAGATGTTGATACATGCATCCCGAACGTTGACAAGAAGATGGTAGAAGAAGGGTTGAGAGCATCGTCTTCGTTCGAAGGAAGGGGAAAATTAGAGAGAGAGAGAGAGAGAGAGAGAGAGAGAAAGGGAGAGAGAGAGAGAGAGAGAATGAGATGGAAAGGGAAAGAAGTAGTATACGTGTGAGCGTGATAAAGAGAATAAAAGTGAGCGTAAGAGCGAGAGAAAGAGAGAGAGGGAAAGATGCTGGAGAGACTTCTCTCTGGATGAGCCCTCTCTCGGAGTATCTTGTCTACGGCGATTTGCTGCTCCAGTCTCGCGCCGAGTCCCGTCGGCGCATCTCTTTTCGTCCTTCTGTCTCTTCGATCTATCTATCTGTCTCTTTCTCTCCTCTCTATTTCTTTTTCTCTCTTTTTTTCTCTCTCTCTCTCTCTCTCTCCCTCCCTCCCTCCCTCTCTTTCTTTCTCTCTCTTTCTCTCTCTGTGTCTGTCTCTCTTTCTCTCTGTCTCTTTTTCTCTCTCACTGTCTTTCTTTCTCTCTCGCACGCGCGATCGAGAGAAGAAACGCGCGCGTTTTTCGTCACGTTTGAGAAAAAAATCTTTTCCGATTTCGTATCATCATCCATCGTCGATCCAATAACGATCGAATCGATTTTTAGTCTTATGTTAAAAGTTTTCTTTTGCTTTTTTTTTTTTCTCTCCCCTTCCCCTTCTTTCTTCTTTTTCTCCCGCTTTTTCTCGCCCATTCCTCGCCAGCTCAATCATCACACAAACGCACACACGCGCATGCACACACGCTTTTTTTACATTTTGTTCTTTACTTTCGTTCTCCTTCGTTTTTTGTCTTCTTCTTCTTCTTTTTATTTTTCCTTTCTTTCCTTCTATCTCTCGTTTTTGAAATATATATAAAGGTATAAAAGGTATATTATTATAGAAGGTTTAGCCACGTTTAAGTTGGGATATATGAAGTTGATATTATAGTGAATTAGAGTTTGTTGTCGAACAAGACCGAAGATATCATTTTTTTTTTCTTTTTTTTTTTTTTTTCTTTTCATTTGTGATCCTGTGAAATTAATTACGGTGCTCTACGATCAAGGTATCGATGATAATAAAGAAAGATATGTCATCCTTCAGGAAAGAAAAGGGATATTAAATATAGACGGAACGTTTTTCTTTTTTTTTTTTTATATTTTCCTTCTTTTTCTTTCTTCTTTTTTCTTTTTCTCGAAACATGACGCTCACGTCGCTCGTTGTCTCATATCGCTCGCTCCTAGCGGAAGTTATCGATCATTTTTTCCTTCTTTCTCTGTCTTTCTATTTTTCTCTCTTTCTCTTATTATTCTACAGATTAATAATCTCCCAACACCTACTCGCTTATCTTCTAACTCATTTTTCACGAAAAGTATTCGTAGAGAACTAAACCGAAGAAATTTGTCTCGAATCGATTTCTTTTCCTTTTTATTTTTTATCTTTCTTTCTCTTTCTCTCTCCCTTTTTCATTTTTATATATATATATATACACATACTTATACGTATATTCACGTACAAGTTTTATGGCACTTTAATGACAGTGTTCGACCAGTCCTGCTTTTACGTTATGATAACGAGAGAAAGCCACGTTCGTGAATTTGCGAAGAACGTCATCGTGCCGTTTTAATTCTGTGTCTGGAACTTCATCTTTTCTCTCTCTTTCTCTCTCTCTCTCTCTCTTTCCCCATCTCCCAATCATTTTCTTTAGAAATATATTAGAACATGAAAAGGGAGAAGAGAAAAGAAGAAAGAACGATATATCGAATTAATTTCGCAAAACTCCTTCTGTTTTTCTTCTCTGACAAAAGGATGGGCAACGAGCTTCGCGTGTTGGATATTAATATCAGAAGATAATTCTGCCTATCTCATCGTACTAATTTGGTGCTTCCGGAACGTCCTCGTCTCTTATCTCTTTCTTTTTCTCTTTCTCCCTCTTCTCTTTCTCTCTTTCTCTCTCTCTCTCTCTCTCTCTCTCTCTCTCTCTCTCTCTCTCTTAGTCTTTCACAGATTCGAAGCAGCGACGGAATTCGCATAGTGACGATAAAATTAAAACAACGAGTGTGTCCTTTGAATTGAATTTCCAGTAGAGTGATTCAGCTGTACACCTGTTCGCGTTTGATATCCTTCGGAGAAGGGAAAAAAGAAAAAGAAAAAAGGACATAACGATGATGGGACCGTTCTTCGTGATTAAGTGCCAGAGAAAGGGACGATGATAATCATTTTAATAATAAATGTCTGCCTGTCGAAGGACTATCGAACGACGACGCTTGATCATTGAAAAGGACATCGAACATGAGTATTAATAAATGTATTCTCGTCTACGATCTATCGTAAGCCTAAACGATACGAAACTTTTCCTTGGGAGAATTGAAAGAGTGTAAAAAGAAAGTGAAGGAAGAAGGAGAAAAATAAAATACATAAAGAAGAAGAAGAAGAAGAAGAAGAAGAAGAAGAAGAAGAAGAAGAAGAAGAAGAAGAAGAAAGAACAAAAAGAGAGAAGAGGGAAAAAAGAAAGGAAGAAAGATAGGAAGATAGGAAAGAAGATAGAAAGGAAGATAGGAAGGAAGGAAGGTAAGAAAGAAGGAAGGAGAGGAATCGTTGATAGGAGAAGAAGAATTTGCGAACAATGTTACTCCGACGTGAAAGGAAACGTCAAAGGAATGGACCCTCGTGGTTGTTGATCGTAGCTTCGGTCCTTCTTACGAGTCGAGTCATCGAAGAATGTAATGCGACGGGACAACGTTATAACACGCCTAGTCCTACGCAGGAGTTGGATAATACATTGCAAAGCGTACCACCGACTGGGTGAGTATAATATTTTCTTTCTATTCATCCTTTTAATTCTTCTTCGAATCCATCCTTCACCTTTGGTTACTTGAAATTATTCGAATCCCATCCTCGAATCGTTCGAATTAATGAATTATGACTTGTCATATTTGTTATAGTCAAAAAGCTCGAAATACGAGCCTATATTATCGATCTTATCTTATACGATAGAATCCTCTTTCATCGATGACGATTTAAGATTCATTTTTAAAATTAAATATGAAAAAGAAGTAATGATTATATATGTATATATATATATATATATATATATATAGACTTAAGATGAAGTGTTTTTTTTTTTTTTTTTATCTATAATAAGAACGTCGAGGGCCTAGGCCTCGTTTAATGTTTTAAGATAAGTTTGTGATTCATCATATTTTAAGAGAATTCTTAATGACTATTACGCGAGGCACTTAATTACTAAAGCAGATCTTTGTCGAGACTGTCTCGTAGCCTTTGTATTTTTGGCTAATGTAGATGGATTTACCCCGGAGGGTAATGAAAATCGCTTTGATGAAAAAGTTGAATGACGTAACACGTAGTCGTGACTCTTAATTTGTCTTACATAGGATGTCTACCACGTGTCGTTTGCATCTATTATAATATATCATTGATTTTTTCTTTTTCTCTCTCTTTTTTTTTTTTCTTTTTCTTTTTCTTTTTCTTTTAAACGTCTTTACAATGTAAACCTTTCGAAATGATAATTATATTAAATGAGATAATTGACCGAGTCATTTTAATGATATCTTTTAATATTATAATTTGTATTTAATTAAGCTAAATTTCGGTCTTAAATCGATGATTAAACGTTTCTTCAATTTTTCTTTTTATATATATATATATATATATATATATATATATTTTTTTTTTTTCTTGCAAAAAAACAAACTCTGGATTGCTCTTTATATTTATCTTAAAATCGTTCGAAGAATTCGGAAACAAATTTGCTATTCGTTCTTTCTTTACCGTGTTTTTCTTGACTTAGCGAATTGCGCGTTCCAAACTCTGATAACTTCTAATTGGGTTATCGCGGTGTTACGTTACAGCGCTTCGTTGAATTCTACTTGCTCGACAATTCACTTTTTTTTTGCACCAAAAGTGAAGCGGGAGGGGCCGATAAAGCGGTGCACTCCGCGTCTCCATTGTCTTCCCACGCGTTTCCCACTTTACCAAAGAGAACAACGAGATCTTAAACGCGATCGGTAATTCGAGACAAACGTAATATGGATTTAGTGAGAAGGATTGGAAAGGGAACGGAGGGGGGGGGACGGGGGTGCGACGGCAGCGGGTCTTAGCGTAAAAACGGAAACAATTGTCCGTATAAATGGAAAAAGACGTCTAAAGGAATTTAGCAAAATCGTTGAATCTAGAACGATCTTAGAGGGACTTTAATAAATTGTAGAGAAAAGAGGACAAAATTCTGATATAGCTGATATCGTAAAATTAAGTCTTTGTAAATCTTTGATATCATTCAACGTATACAGCACAAACAAATCTCGCATATATCGTACGTATATAATATAAATATAAAGTGACAATTAATAACGACACATCGATATTTTATTTGATAAATGTGGATCAAAAAGAAATTTATAAAAATAATGATTAAAACGATAGAACGTTAAGATACAGATGACAAAATCAATGATAGAGATGACAAATTTTTTATCAAAAAATTATATTCTTTTTTTCTATAATATATCTTTTAATAATATCCTATTATATATATATATATATATATATATATATATATATATATCTTATATATTAATTTATTCTAATACCTGTATAAGCGTAAAATCGATTGAGATACGTTATTATTGACTCGTATCTCGTAAAAATGAAACCCTGCGGTGTTTTTCTTTCTCTCTTTATTTTCGCCGCACAAAAGCCACCAACTCTCCGAGGCGTTAGCCACTCTCAGTGAAAAGTATTCAGCATTAACTGAAGATATCGTATAACTGGGACCAGAAGAACTAGTTTGTTACGGTAAAAGATTCTTGGCAGCTCATTGCACGCGGTAGCGCCGCGATCTATGTATGTACGTAGATCTCTCTTCTCGACGACATCCTCCTCTTCCTCGTCGACAACGACAACGACAACGACAACGACAACGACAACGACAACGACAACGACAACGACAACGACAACGACAACGACAACGACAACGACAACGACAACGACAACGACGACGATTCACGATACCCTAGCGCTAATATAAAGACAGAAAGTTGTCGATCCCACTGATTTCACTTCGTCACAAAATATATAGCTCTTTCGTGGATGATCGCTAATGAAAATATAAATCAATGTTGAATATCTTGTTTTTATTTGTTCTTTTCCTTTTTTTTTCTTCTTTTCTTGTTTTCTTCTTTTCTTTTTTCTTCTTCTTCTTCTTCTTTCCTTGATTTTCTTTAACATCTATCATATTCGAAGGAAGACGAATATTGTAAAACATTTTCTTTATATTTTATTTATTAATGAGATTAAAATCTCTTACGATTAAATTAACATATTCAACAATAATACTGTATTAGATAATGAAAGCGTTTATTACATAGGAATAATTTTCATTTGTCGATCTCGTAGCAAGTTAATCGATATCAAGGAAGTCATTTATTTCATTTTATTTCAAGAAAAAACTAGAAATAAATATGTTTGACGTTACTGCGTAAAGGCACGAGTTTATCTATTATTAACTGCTGACTTTGGTATGCATTTATAATGATCCGATCTTTCCCAACACATTTTTCACTTCGTACTTATTTATCTTCTCGTGTGTCATGCCATGTGAATCGAAGGCGACACGTGTTAATTATCCCGTTGATCGCGATCTTTCGCTATGTAAAACATTCTAATTGATAGTAGTAACGCGATACGCCTAAACGAATAAAGTATTACTAATGAGCTCGTCTAAACTAAGAGATAATTGAACTAATCGTTAGACATCATAAAGAGCATTAAATTTAATGCACATCGATTCGAACTCATTATATTTCAACATAAAATTATTATTTAATTCGTTATTAAATCGATATTCCAATAATTATTTAATATTAATTATAAAAAGTGTATCTTCTTTACGAATTAGCGATATATGTGAAAGATCAAAAATATAGATGACCTAATTCTTTTATCTTTATGTACATTAATATAACAATTCTCTTTCTCTCTCTCTCTCTCTCTCTCTCTCTCTCTCTCTCTCTTCTTTGACATTATTTCTAGTAGACGAATGATAAATAATTAGTCACACATGTCTTCAACTCGAGCGAAAATAATGTGAAACGAACGGAATGATAATAAGAAAAAGAAAAAAAAAAAAGAAACGAGAACAAATTTACTTCGTTCCACGGGATTAGAAACGTCGTTAGAATAAAAGTAGACTTTAATCTGACTTGAATAAAATGTTATCGCTGCTAGTATCTAACCGCAAATTCCTAGAAATATGAGTATTTCGATCGAAACGAAATGATCTTTTCGATATATATATATATATATATATATATGTATATATTTAAAAGAAAAAAAGAGAAAAGAAAAAAGAAAAGTTAAAAGTTACTTGTTATCTTAGGCTAAGAATCGTATCGGTGTGAAATGTAAATGCCGTGAAACGTTTCACCCCCCTTCCCTCCCTGCCCTCCCACCTTTAACACTTTGCTCTTTCACTTCCTCTCGCATGATATTACGTAAAACGTAGTTTAAACCAATCTAAGTGGCAGACTAACCATGAATAATTATGTAAGTGGCAGTCCTATTAAGCGTAAAATAGACCCTATCCTATTTTGGAACGTCCTACGATGATTACTCATGGAGTAATGAATGGATAGGTCTAAAAAGTTCGTAGGATTAATTCGATTGATCGATCCTCAAAAATTTTCTCCATTCAATGAGTTGTAATTTATTTAATTATTATTATATTATAATTCAAATTATATATATATATATATACACATATATTTTTATTTTTAAATTGTACAGGATGTTATATTTTATTTTTCTCAGAGAGGCTATATTCTTATACATCTTAGACATAGCTTCTTTGGTAACGCCATTTCTCAACTTTAATCGCAATGCACTCGCCTTTTGATCGCTTTAATTCTAATTGCTCCGTAATGGACTAACTCGGCTCAACGCAGTGAACGCTTAAACGCTATTACACGCACTTTTCAATTGAACCTTTGAACCGGCCTCACCCACGCGTTATAAATAAATGTTTCTTAGATTAAACCAATGATCGTTAATTAAGAAGGTAAACGAGTATTATCGGGTGAAATTCTCGTATTGGAAGTTCCGATGATAACATCGAAAAGTTAAGAAATTTTTAAGAGAAATAAGACATCAACACAGCTCCGTTTTATTTCGTATAATATGAACATTGATTTTAGCCTTGGGCCCCGTTAACCAAGGGTATTATTACGGTCGGGTGTTAAAATTATGTTCTGACTAGCGGTTTACGTTCCGCTACGTGTCGATCAATGCATTCGAACCAAGATATAAATTTAATAATGAACCGATTCGCCGTACATCGTTGAATCTGCATACAGATTGGATCAAAAGTTTCGACGGAGAGAGTTACATACATACATACATACATACATACATACATACATACATACATACATAGATTCTCCTTTATGATTTCATTCAAGGTGAAAATCTGATCGAAATAAAAATCAAAAAGAGACAAGAAAAGGAAGATCTTAGAGAAATACTCAATGATTTCGTAATGATTTCTAATCGATTCTATAAATATAGTTATACGATTAAAACGATCCTATAGAAAAATATATGAAAAAAGAAAGAAAGAAAGAAAGAAAGAAAGAAAATCTAAGTTCGCTCGATCTTCTTCCGTGATCGTTTGTTCTATTGAAAATCATGAAGAAAAAAGGAAGAAGAAAAAAAAATTCGAAAAAAAAAAAAGAAAAACGTGGAAAACTTTTCGCGGCTCGTTGAAACGAAATGGAACAGCGGGAAAATCGGCGGCGCCAAGGCGCATAAGTGGAACTACTTAGAGGCGGTCTATAGCAGCTGACGTTAATTATGAGCCGCATGATGTGAATGCCCGCCTTGTTCCGAGGTGGTACTCCGCTCTCTTCTCATTCTTTCACCCTTCTTCTTCTTTTTCTTTTTCTTCCTCTACTACTTCTCCTTCTTCTCTTTTTTCCTTTCTCTTTTCATTTCTTACGAAAAACAAAAAAAAAAAAAAAGAAAAGAGAAAAGATAAAAGAGAGATAGAAAGAAAAAGAAAAAAGAAGTATCTTATTTCCGCCTTTTCTTAGATGAATCTCCCAAGTGTTTCTTCGTAGGATACTATGGAATTCGATTTAAATTAAATCATTATTGAAATTTGTTCACATTGAGACGAATCAATTGATTTCTTTTACGAATCGTACGAATGAAATGATTTAGATTTTAATTTTACATCATTTATAGGCCTAACGTGTGCAGATCAAGGTTCAAGAATTATTGTTGTCCAGGATGGACGAAGAAACCGGAAACGGGACTCTGCGTTATTCGTAAGTACGATCGTAAAAGTTTTTTTCGATTATTTAATAATGTCTAAGTATATAAAAGATATGTCTGTACTATAATCGAGTAATAACAAAGAGAATAGAGATACGTTTTACGTTACGTCAAACTATAGTATATCTAATTAAAATTAAATTTCTAATTTCGTGATCTTTATTATACTTTTGTTCGTTCGTGTGTTTGTATAAGCTCTTTGCTAGATTTAAAGAACGTATGTACATGGAACTATTATTAAGATCGCATAACCGGTCATCTATCATTACTACTGGATCGAGTTTGCTTCTACAAGATGATAATTGCGTAATTACGTAACGGATAAATGAGTATCTATGCTACATAACCGATCGTTTCTTCGAACGAAACTGGTTTAATGGCCTGTTACATGAGGGTTTCCTATTGATCGCATTGTCTCCTCTACGATTATAATTCGATTGGCCTTATACGATATAACGAATATGAAACGCTAATTGAGAAGATCACATCAAAAGTTGAAATCAAAGATCATGTATTATCTTGATAACAATGATCACCAACATTTTTAGCTGTATGTACAAGGAGATGTGGTACGGGAAGATGCATAAGACCAAACATTTGTCTCTGTGAGGGTGGTACCGTGGCATCTACTTGTGGTACGATAACAACGAAATGTAAGAAATTTCAAATTGAAAAAATTAAATCTTTCAAAAAAAGTATCAGTATGAATTAAAAATTATTATATTATATTGACAGTAACGACTCATGAAAGTAACAGTAACGTTGATCGTGGAGAATCAGGTAGATGTAGAGTGCAATGTATCAATGGTAATTGCGTCGATGGGAGATGTCAATGTCGAAATGGATATCAGGGAGAGTTTTGTAACGAGCGTTAGTATCGACATTTTATTTTCTTTGTGATATTATATTAATCGTTTCGTTCATTCGAAAACGATTATCGATTGTGTTAATCAATTTATTTTTTTTCTTTTTCTTTTCAGCCATATGTCGAGAACCTTGTTTGAATCAAGGTAGATGTATTGGTCCGGATCGTTGCGCATGCATCTATGGATACACCGGAAGACGTTGCGAAACAGATTACAGAACTGGTCCTTGTTATACGAAAGTAAAGAATGGTCAATGCTTGGCGAATCTACAGGGTGTCGTTTGTACGAGACAGTTGTGTTGCGCCACCGTTGGTAAAGGCTGGGGTCATCCTTGCGAAAGATGTCCCATGAGACTCGATTGCGAGTTGGGTTATTTAAAGACCAGTCAAGGTCAATGCGTAGGTACGACAAAATATATCATCTTTCGAATGTATCGTTAGAAGTAATATTTTTCAAAACAATATGATACTTTGTTATTTATGTCTAACCTCGATTAAAGAAAAATGTGATTAAAAGAGAGAGAGAGAGATAGAGAGAGAGAGAGAGAGAGAGAGAAAGAGAGAGAAAGAGAAAAAGAGATCCGAGTTGGGTCAAATAAAATACGATTAGCCAATAAAGCAGAACGAAGCAATATAAATGAGTCTAAAATAATCATATATCATATATAATCATATATCTGCACTCGTACGATCTTTTAGACTTACGTCATACATCAATTACTATCAAAGTTCGAGATATATAATGCTAATTACTTATATAGATATCAATGAATGCGAGGCAATTCCGGGATTATGCGAAGGTGGAAAGTGTGTTAATACTCAAGGATCGTTCACTTGCGATTGTCCCGAAGGACAAGCTAGAGATCCCGAAACGAACGAGTGCAAGGATCGAGACGAGTGTCAAGAGGAAGGAATATGTGCTGATGGCCGATGTGTGAACACTAATGGTGGCTATTATTGCCTTTGTAATCCTGGATTTATACAGAGTCAAGATCGTAGATTTTGTATTGGTAATTAACTTTGAATCTTTTTCTATGATATCAATAATGTTTAACAATTATTGAAATTTTATTCTTTAATGCTTACCGTAGATGGAAGACAAGGGCTTTGTTATACCGCAGTTAATAGAAATGGTCAATGCAAAAATAGATTAACTATGAGACTGAGCAAAAAGGATTGTTGCTGTGGCAAGAATATGGGTAAAGGATGGGGAGACGAATGTTTCATTTGTCCTAATACTGGAAGTGGTATGTATCGAATGTGAATTTTTTTTTTATTATAAATTATCTGATAACAATATTGTAAATAATCCGTAATATCCGTAATGTATCCGTATTATCGAGAAATAAAAATGAAGAAAAAAAAAGAAAACAAATACAAAAAACAAAAAAATAAAACAAAACAATAAAAAAAAAGAAAAAATAAAAAAAGAAAAGAAAATAAAAAACCCAAGAGAGAAAATAAAATATATATTACTATGACCGTAATTACATGTCCCCGTTATTACTCAATTGTAGAAGATTACAAAAGGCTTTGCGCTCAACAACCGCAACAATTCACGATAATAAATGAGTGTGCCTTGAGACCTGAAATATGCGGTAAAGGCAAATGCGTCGATACGAAGGAAGGTTACGAATGCGAATGTTATCCTGGATTTACGAAGAAGAATGGTCGTTGTGAGGACATTGATGAGTGTCAATTAGGATACTGTCAAGGTGGTACTTGTCGAAATTATGAAGGAAGTTTTATTTGTCAATGTCCACCGGGATTCACTGTCTCAGGGGAGGGCAAATATTGTACGGGTTAGTAGTTATCTTTTTTTTTTTTTTTTATTTTTATTTCTTTTCTGAAGAAATGAAAGGAATCAATGAAAGATTTAAAAGCAACATCATTTGATTTATATCGATTCGTTATGTAGATCACGATGAATGCCAAGATACTGGAATGTGCAATAATGGCCATTGCATCAATATGAATGGTTCCTTCAGATGCAAGTGCAACGATGGCTACACGTTATCGCCAACCAAAAATACGTGTATAGGTACAGAAGATATTTTATTTTTTTCTTTCCTTTTTCTTTTTCTGGGAATTTTTTTTTTTTTTTTTGAATAAATATTAAAAACGTTTTTTAACAGATATCAACGAGTGTACCGAGAATCCACGAATATGTTTGAATGGTCGTTGCGAGAATACACCAGGATCTTATCACTGTATTTGTCAGTCAGGATTTACACCTTCAAGAGACAACACATTTTGCGTTGATATGGACGAGTGTTCCACCAGTGGAATGTGCGAAAATGGAAAGTGCGTTAACATGGAGGGTTCCTTCAAATGCGTCTGTGATTCTGGCTTTCGTATTGGACCTGATCAAAGTCATTGTATAGGTATTGAAAGTCTATATTTATTGATATTTAATGATAATATCGAATATGTTGATTATTAATGGTCATTGTTTTATGATTAAACAGACATCGACGAATGTTTAAGTGCACCCTGCCAAAGTGGTCGCTGCATCAATACTCTTGGAAGTTTTCGATGCGAGTGTCATCCAGGATTTAATTTGGGACCCGATGGTAGATCCTGTTTAGGTAATTAATTTATATTAATCAGAAAAAAAAATATATACATATATATTAATTTATACTAAATTATTTTATAGAGAGAGAGAGAGAGAGAGAGAGAAAGAGAGAGAGAGAGAGAGAGAGAGAGAGAGACAGAGAGAGAAGTAATTAACAACTAAAGCAATAAAATGAAAATTACATTCTATATTTTAGATACAAGAAGAGACCTTTGTTACTCGCAATACAGAGATGGTCTATGTTCTAATCCAACCTCAACGGCAGTGACTAAGTCGAGTTGCTGTTGTTGTACTATAATACTGGGACAACCTATGGGTTGGGGTAGCACCTGTCAACCTTGCCCTTTACCCGGTACATCAGAGTTTGATGCTCTATGTCCTCATGGTGCTGGGATGACATACAACGGCGATGGTAATTATAATGAACAAACATTACAAATCAATAATTCAAATACAAATAAATAATTGATACTTATACAAATTATATTTACGATCTTCAATATACAATAGACATAAACGAGTGTGCTCAAAATCCAAACATTTGTATAAATGGCGGTTGTGAAAATTTGATGGGTACTTATCGTTGTATTTGCGACAATGGTTATGAAGTCGATGCGACGGGAAAAATTTGTAGCGATATAAATGAATGCGAACTGGAGGAATCCTTGTGTAGTGGTGGCCAATGTCGGAACACACCTGGTGGCTATCAGGTAAATAAAAATTTATCTGATAAAAGATAATAATGAAATCGATTATTAGACTTATGTTTATTGAATTTTTATAGTGCATCTGTCCGACTGGCACAAGATTGAAAACGGAGAATCAAATGTGCGAGGACATCGACGAGTGCGAGGAATTAGGCCCAGACGTTTGTTTCAATGGAATATGTGTGAACGTTCCTGAATCATACGAATGCGAATGTTCTCCAGGCTATATACTTGACAATACTGGACATATTTGCATGGGTTAGTGATATAACTCGATCATTTCATATCTTTCCATTTAATATGACCTATGATATGTCGTATTACGTTAGACAATAGAAAGGGATCCTGCTGGACGAAAATGGTAGATGGTAGATGCGAGAACAATTTACCTAGAGTTGCTCTAAGATCAGAATGTTGTTGCTCCGTTGGAGTTGCTTGGGGAAGTCCTTGTGAAGTTTGCGACCATTCTCTTTGCGAATGTTCCAAAGGATACGCCAAAGTTGATGGTAAATCTTGTGTCGATGTTAACGAGTGCGAACTTAATGCTGGTATATGTAGAGGAGGTGGTACGTGTGTTAACACTGACGGATCATATCGTTGCGAGTGTCCACCTGGTTTGACTTTGGATCCGACTCGTTAGTATTGTTCTTCTCATCTCAATTTTTATAATGATAAAACTGTTTCTTCATTTGTCGATATTCGATTTAGATACTACTTGCGTCGACACCAGAGAAGAAACTTGTTACTTGGAATATCGTCATGGTCAATGTTCAACGGCAATCGAAGGACACTTCTCCAAGAATCTTTGTTGTTGTTCCGTTGGTCGTGCTTGGGGTAGTGAAAAATGTGAAGCCTGTCCAAAAATAGGAACACACGCTCATTCGGAATTATGTCCTAGAGGAAATGGATTTACCGAACGTCAAGATATTAACGAATGCGTTGAATTTCCTGGCATGTGTGTCAATGGTAGATGTAAGAATACCGTCGGTAGTTACAGTTGCAGGTGCAATCAAGGATTTGCTTTGGACGAACATGGCATCAAATGTAACGGTGAGTATATTAAACATTATCTATTATAAATGAGAAAAGTATTAATAAAATAATCGTGAGATAATATTCTTAGATATCGATGAGTGTGAGATTATGCACGGTGTATGCGGCAATGGTACATGTCGAAATACACCTGGTAATTTCCAATGCGACTGTAACTCTGGTTATCGTAGTAGTGACATTATGAAAATTTGTATGGGTAAGAGAATTAAATAATTTTTGTTTGATCTTTAATAAAAAAAAAAAAAAAAGTCGTATAGATTCTATAATTATTTTTGATTTTAGACATAAACGAATGCGAGGAGAGTCAAGGCTTATGCAGAGGTGGTACCTGTGTGAATACCGAAGGTGGATTCAAATGTCAGTGTCCACCAGGACACGAGTTGAGTCCTGATAAAGATTCTTGCAAGGATATCGATGAGTGTTCTAGAACAAGTGGTATATGTTCTAATGGGATCTGTGAGAACATGATGGGAACTTATCAATGTATATGCGACGATGGTTATCAACAAACTGGACACAAATCTCATTGCGAGGATATAAATGAATGTCTCGTGAACAATGGTGGTTGCGAAGATATTTGTATAAATACACCTGGCAGTTTCTCCTGTTCGTGCGGGTAATTAAACATGTTGCATTATAAATTGGTCGATAGGTTTAAAGAAAATAATTCGTACCAGGTTGACTTATATGTTTCCAAACAAATGTTGAACACAGTACGGGCTACGCGCTAAACTTGGACAGTCGTTCTTGTTCCGATGTGGACGAGTGTAAAGAAAATCCACGAATCTGTAACGGAGGGAAGTGCTCGAATATACCGGGTGGATACATTTGTACTTGCACGGAAGGATTATTACCTGGAAGGGATGGCGCGTCTTGTGTCGGTAAGTATTATTTAAAATAATCTTTTGCAACATTAAAAGAATATTATCTATTTATGTTGAAAAATTTTTATTCAGATATCGACGAATGCGTAACGCAACCACAAATCTGCGGTTTTGGAGAGTGTCATAATACGATTGGATCTTTCGAGTGTCGTTGCGAGGAAGGTTACTCTGTTAAGCCGGATGCAGGATCAGCGTGTACTGACGATGACGAATGTTTATTAAATGCTTATACCTGCAGTGAATTTGCCGAATGTCAAAATACTCAGGGTTCTTACGAATGTACTTGTCACGAAGGTTTCACTGGAAATGGTATCGAGTGTAGGGATATTAATGAATGTCTTACCAATAACGGTGGATGTGATTCTAATGCTCAATGCATTAATACCGAGGGTTCCTTCAAGGTAAAATTGATTTTTAAAGTTATCTATAAATAAAATGTGATCTGTTTAACAATATATAATTATTTATATACGATTAAACATGATAAATATATTTGTGAAAATAAACGATTTAATTAGAAAATGCGACGCAGTGCGTCTGCGATGCTGGTTTCAGGGGCGACGGTTATACATGTAAGGACATCGATGAGTGCGCAAACGATAATACTCTTTGCGAGAATGGTCATTGTTTGAATTATCCTGGTTCGTTTCGTTGCGAATGTGAAATGGGCTTTATGCATCCAGACGAGAACAACGAGCAAGCTTGCGTTGACATAAACGAATGCGACATGTTCAGTAATCTTTGTGTCTTCGGTCGATGTGAAAATATTTTTGGTATGTTTCGTTGCGAATGTAACGAGGGATACAAGCTGGATGGTTCTGGTGGTAATTGCACGGATATCGATGAATGCGAGAGCCCACAGTCTTGTCAATATGGAACATGTATAAATACTCAAGGAAAATATATATGTCAATGTCCGCCTCATTACGAATTGGTCGATGCTGGAAACGCTTGCGTCGGTAAGCTTGCATAATTGATATTTGAATCTCTTAAATAATAATTCACAGGGATCAATTTATATTCTATATTTATAACGACTGAATATAATGATGTTTCAGACAGGCGCGACGGTTTCTGTTATGCCGGTTTCGAGCATGGTACTGGCAGACCACAATGTGTTTTCGAGATGTCAACGTCAGTAACAAAGGCAACGTGTTGTTGTAGCATTGGTACCGCTTGGGGTAATCGTTGCGAAGAATGTCCCAAGCCAGGGACGAAAGAATTCGAAGAACTCTGTCCTGGTGGTATGGGCTATAGGCCAAACCGTGTCACTGTCATATTGGAAGACATTAACGAGTGCGAGGAACATGAGAATATATGTCAGAATGGTCATTGCACTAATACCTTTGGCAGTTTTATGTGTTCTTGCAACGAGGGTTTCGTTCTGGACGACATGAAAACAAGCTGCGTCGGTAATGTCGATGGACGATCGTAATATCCTCATATGGAATTGTTCCTTTCTTTAAAAGGATTGATCCTCTTTAAAATGACTTTCAGATATAAACGAGTGCGCGTTACATCCGTACATATGTAGCGTGGGTCGTTGCATCAACGACCAGGGCAAGTATCACTGCGAGTGTCCCGAAGGCTATATAACCATGCCAGGAGGAAGTGCGTATTTGTAATAATTTATTCGCATTCGTAATTTCTTAATATATATTTTAACAAGATTAACTCATGACAGAGGAATGCGTCGACACAAGGAAAGAATCCTGTTATGTTAGCTATGAATCTGGAGAATGTTTCAATCCTATGGCTCAACCACAGACGAAAATGTTATGTTGCTGTTCAATGGGAGCAGCCTGGGGTAGTCCATGCGAAAGATGTCCAGCCGAGAGGACACGTAATCGGCCGATCGATTATTCCTACAAATCTTTAATTAGTTAATTTTAATTATAACATATAAACGAATTTATTATTATTTAGGTGAGCATGAAATTTTATGTGGATTGGTACCAGGCCAAATTATGAATCCAATAACTAATCACACTGAGGAAATCGACGAGTGTGCTCTTATGCCAACTATGTGTACTCATGGTCGTTGTTTGAACACGCCTGGCAGTTTCGAGTGTCAATGCGAACAAGGATATGTTTATGATCAGGATTCGCATCAGTGTATCGATGAAAATGAATGCTTGCAAGTAAGATTTACATGATTATGTTTAAAGAAATATATTTATTTAATGATATTATTTTTAATTAAATATTATTTCGTATAGATACCAAATCCTTGTAGCGGTAATGCTCAGTGCATCAACCAACAAGGATATTTCGAGTGTGTTTGTCCTGCGGGATATAAATTAGGTATCAGTCGACGAGATTGCATCGACATCGATGAATGTTTCGAGCGTTCTGGTATTTGCAATAACGCAGCTTGCAACAATCTACAGGGTAGCTTCCAATGCATTTGCCATTCTGGTTTTGCTTTGACTCACGATCGAGAAAATTGCGTTGACATCGACGAATGTCAACGAAATCCAAATATTTGTAATAATGGGACCTGCATAAATATTCTTGGTTCTTATAAATGTCAATGTTACGATGGCTTCAAGTTGAGCCCAAACAACGATTGCGCTGGTACGAAGTACCTTGACTTTTCATTATAATATATTTCATTTATATCAAACGAATGCATTATAGATTGTTAAAAAAAAAAAAAAAAAAATAAAAAAAAGAAGCTAACAAAAAAACAAAAAATATTTGTTTAGATATCGATGAATGTAGGATAATGCCTTTCCTTTGTCGCAATGGTAGATGTCGTAACACTGTTGGTACTTTCATTTGCGAATGTGCCGATGGTTATATATTGGCTCAAGATAGACAACATTGTCGAGACGTCGACGAATGTCACGAGGTAATATTAGAAAATTTTAACGAGAATAATATAAACGATTGTAAAAATATTCTTTGAACTTTAGATACCCGGATTGTGTCCATATCCAGGAAAATGTCAGAATTTAATGGGATCTTACATGTGTACTTGTCCACCCGGTTACGAATTGAACAGCGAAAGAAGAAGATGCGTTGGTACGTGTATTAATTATTATCATTAAATAATATTAATTATTAATTGTTATCCCATTTGTAGACATAGACGAGTGTCTAGAGACAATAGGTATCTGTGAAAACGGTCAATGTATTAACACGGACGGCGGTGTTATCTGTGAATGTCCAGTTGGCTTTCAATTGAGTGACAAACCTAATTCGATGAGATGCATTGACGTTAGGGAGGAACAATGTTATGATAGTTATAGACGTGGCCAATGCTCTTTCCCTCGGAAAGGTGGAATGACGAAGAAACATTGTTGTTGTACCATGGGTAAAGCTTGGGGGAAATATTGCGAGCAATGTCCACCAGAGAATAGTGGTAATTACAAAAAGAAAACAAAAATTTATCTTCATATATATATATATATATATATATATATATATATATATATCAAAGTGATAAAGATTATAAATGATAACGATATCTTATAAATTTATTCATACAGAGGATTTTAGAAGATTGTGCCCAGAAGGAGTAGGTAGGGATGACACTGGTATTGATCTGAACGAATGTCTTTTTATGCCGGATGCATGTTCCGGTGGCGAATGTATAAATACCGATGGATCCTTCCGATGCGAGTGTCCATCTGGTTATGTTTTGGACGAAACTGGAAGACGTTGCATTGACAATAATGAATGTTTAACAGTTCAGAATATTTGTGGCAATGGTACCTGTACCAATATAGATGGTGGCTTCGAATGTTCCTGTAACGAAGGTTTCACACCAGGTGTCAATCAGATCTGTGAGGATGTTAACGAGTGCCTTGAATTAGGTAATCAATGTGCCTTTAGATGTCATAATGCACCTGGATCGTTCAGATGTATCTGTCCGTACGGATATACTTTGGCTCCTGATGGAAGACATTGTATTGGTACGCTATAATAATCAATAAATTACTAATTAAAAAATATCTTGACATCTCGATACTAAGTTTTGTTTGATCAGATGTCGACGAGTGTGCCACACCAGCGAACAATTGCAAATACCAATGTAAAAATCTTATCGGTACGTTCATGTGCATTTGTCCACCTGGATATCAACAAATTGGTATGGTCGATGAATGTAAGGACATTAACGAGTGCGCTATTAATTCTGGATTATGTAGACATGGACGTTGCGTCAATTTAGAAGGAAGTTATCAATGTTATTGTTACGATGGTTTTGAACAAAGTGCCGATGGAAAATCATGTATCGGTGAGATTACAATTACGTACTATCTATTTAAATCATTAATTTTGAAATCATGTTCCTGTATCATTTGCATTTTAATAACAAAATTATGATAAAAATGTAATTATTATCAATGATCAATACATATAAAGAGTACTTCTTTTATAACGATATGTTTGAACGATATATTAATCACGTAATGCGATTGTTAATTTAAGAAAACTATTATTACGTTTCATGATCAGATCGTAGAGTCGGTTATTGTTTCCTACAAACGATCGGTGGTAGATGTACAGGAAGGACCTCAGAATTACGTACAGTGACTAAAGCGGATTGTTGTTGCACGATGGGTGCTGCATGGGGTCCACATTGTGAAATATGTCCTTCGAGAGACTCAGAAGATTACAACGAATTATGTTTGGACAAGGGTTTCTCTATAAATGGCCAAGGTAAATATTCATAATTAATTTTATTTCTATTTGATAAAAAAAGAAAAAAGAAACGAAAAAATATATTCGTCTCTTTTATTTAATAATATTATCTTTTCTTTTTTTTTTTTTTTTTTATACAGATATCGATGAATGTAAGACGATACCGGATTTATGTAGAAACGGAATATGCATTAACACGTTGGGTTCCTACAGATGTATTTGCAACAAGGGATATAAGTCTGATAAATCGGGGGCACATTGCATAGGTATATAAAACATTTTTAAATATTGATTGATTTTATATTTAAACGACGATCAGGATTGATATTAAATATGATCGTAGACGTGAACGAGTGCGAATTAACTCCCAAACCTTGCAAATATAATTGTCAAAACACTGAAGGAAGCTTTATATGTTCCTGTCCTGTTGGTTTCATATTAAATCCCGATGGGATCAGTTGTCGGGACATGGACGAATGTGCTACAGGAAATCATCTTTGTCAACAAAATTGTGTAAACACTCAAGGAAGCTACACCTGCGGTTGTCGCGAAGGATATACTCAAGATGGAGATGCTTGTCACGGTTTGTGATTGGACGATTTTTCTATTTGATTTTTTGATTTCATTGATGTTTGGTATATAAAAAAAAAAAGAAAAAAAAAAAAAAAAAAGAAAAAAAAGAAACGAAACGAAACGAAAAATTTATTTTCTAGATATTGATGAGTGTGAACAACCCGGGACTTGTCCGAAACCGGGTACGTGCGTCAATACGCTTGGCAGTTTCCGATGTATCTGTCCCAGAGGATTTAAGCTTGATCAGTCTGGAAGATTTTGTACCGATAATAACGAATGTGCCGACGATAGTAATTGCGAGCATGGCTGTCAAGTATGTGAAAAATATCACGATATAAATGAATCGTCGATAATCGTTCTAAGATTTTTATAAATATTTTATAGAACTTTATGGGAAGTTATCGTTGCGGTTGTCCGGAAGGATTTGTTCAACATCTTTATTACAGTCAGTGCATAGACGAAAACGAATGTAGCAATTCACCGTGCGGTGAAAATACTTGTATTAACACTATTGGAAGTTACAAGTGTGGTTGCCCTGACGGTTATCAATTTGATAATAATTTACAGATTTGCGTTCAAGTATGAAAATCGTTCTTTGTGATTTTTATAAAAAAAAATTTCTTTGTTTTTTTTCTTTTTTTTTTTTTTTTTTTTTTTTTTTTTTTTGACACATCTTTATTTATCCAGGTCAGCGCAGGTTGTTTGGGATCTCCTTGTGCTTTTGGATGCACACCTAATGGAGCTAACGGTTTTATTTGCGGTTGTCCTACCGGTTATCAAAGAATAGGACAAGTTCGTTATCAGTGATATTATTTAACCATTGCAATTATACTTGTTTCAATATTGTAGTCATATTATTTTCTGTTTGATTTAGGGTCATTGTTTGTCTACGATTAATCCGTTATCTCAATCCAATTATGGAGAAGAAATTGGTAATGTACCAACTTATGTGATCAATCCGGATCCTTATCATATTCCACCGGCTGACGACAAAACTATTTCTACGGAAGGATGTTTCTCTTGCAAGGTCTTAACTCTACAGAGACATTTTTCTTTTTCTTTTTTATTTTTTATTTATTTATTTTATTTTTATTTTCCTTTTTTTTTGTCATTATGATTAAAAAAAAAAAAAAAAAAGAAAAAAAACACAAAAGAAAGATATTTATAACGGTGATAAAATATTATAGATAAACGGTAAAGGAAGACGTAGAAGAGGCGCCCGAATCAGATCGGTTGACGAAGAGTTACAACAAAAACGAGACGAATTAATCAAGATACGGATAACTCGAAAAGCAAGAAGACATCATCATGGCGAGGAATACGTTATGAAGATAAGTTTGCGCCAGACGAAGCATAGAATGAGAATCATTAAGTTGCAACCTGCTATAAAGGTAATAAATAAGATTTATCTTGTATAAAAGTCATTACATTATTTATCATTTGATTGATTATATTACAGGATGAAGAAATGGAATATACGATCGTTCGTGGTAATAAACATGAATATTTTGAAATTGCAAAGGATCATGGAATTTGGGCACTTCATTTTCGTAGTCGTTTGAAGAAACCTGGAGAATTCCGTGTAGTTATACACGGTCGTCCAAGAAACGGTATAACAGCGGAAAATGAAATTTGGGAGAAACCATTGACATTTAGAATTCATCTTATAGTAACCGAATGAAATAGATCAAATTATTTACTGACCGATGAATCCAGAAACAAACGATGCAACCATTAACGTTCTCTTCACAATGAAACAGTATATTTAAATAACTCGTGTTGAGGACGTTGATCGATTAACATTATGATGATTTTAGGATTAGGTTTTAAGAATCAACGATATAATTTAATAATTTTATCTCTTTTTACTCGGTGGGCACGAGGGAGAACGGCGAAGAGGGGATAAGAGGGTAAAGGGCACACATCGTATCACAAATTTGATCACAATTTTAAACGATACAATTGATGCTATTAATTAACACTGCCAATAATTTAACTGATCATACTCTCCAATGTGTTCAAAAAAAAAAAAACCAAAAAAAAACAAAAAAAAAAAAAAAAAAAAAAAAAGAGACAAAAAAAGAAAAAAAGAAACAAAAAGAAAAAAAGAAAGAAAAAGAAAAGTGAAAAGATCGAAAGAAAAAAAATTGGTAATTTCGTGACTTCAACGTTTTTCTACGATAGTTATTACCAAAGTTGACACAGATCGTCACTGCCAATCGACATCTTTCTATGAGTTCTTATTGACAATAATACTTACTGCCCGTTATAATGAAAAATTCTTAATGATAGTAGTAACAATCGATTAGAGTTGTACAAACATTGAAGTCTTATCCTAATTGTAAGTAAAACAATAATTGTACACAAAAAACAGATTTTAGCTTATATATAAATATAATTTATGAAATTGTAGCATTAATGTAACACGAATGTAGGATATAATTTAGAATGATACGTAAAAGATAAAAAAAAAAGAGAGACTTGATTTTCGTATGAATCAAGCTTCGAATGAATCAGTCTCTTATTTCATTCATTATGTGCCTTTATAATGATTTAAAAAGAATTATACACACACATACACACATATACACATACACACACACACACATATATATATATATACACACACACACATATATATACATACATATATATATACATATATATATATATATATACAAAAAAAAGATATATACTTATGGAATAGCAATCATAAAAAAAGAAAAAAATGTATCATGTCTAATTTTCGTGCCTACGTATTACCGAATAATTTTATAATAGAATTTAAGACAATTTCGTAAGAGTGCAGAGCGCTATAATTACACGCATTGACTATGTGAATAGAAGAAAAAAAGAAAAAAAAAAAAAAAAAAAACCAAGTCAATTTTGTATAGCCGATCAATGTTTCCTCTTCGATGATGAACTTCGATGGCAGTAAAAAAGAAAAAAAAAAAAAAAAAGAAAGAAAGGAAGAAGAAGAAAAAGAAACAAAGAAAAAAGAAAAACAACTATAAATTAATCTTTGGTTAGCAAACCAAATTTATAGGACATATCATGGACGTAAACCTTACCAGGATAAAGAATACAAGAAGGAAAATTATCTATATTAATAGCGTTAGGATAATTTTGTGGGGATAGAACGAAAGCTCCGTGTCGGCGATACGGGACACCTTCTTTACCATAAATCGTCGAATTTGTTTGATTCTAAAACGAACATAAGATATGATTGATTATCATTCGTTAAAATTTCTAATCGTTTAAATCAATAACTTCAAGGATCTTGTCATACCCTGTCATCACAAAATTTTGAAATATAATCCTCCCAATCTGATGGATAAACGAGATTAGGATCGGGCAAATCGTTTCCGGTATAAAATTGTAACCCAGGATGATTCGAATAAATTTCTAAAGTCCTTCCTGATTCAGGATGTATGATCCTTCGATAGGAAAGAAGAAAACAAAATTTATAATGATTAATCGTATCGATCGTGATAATAATATCGGATAAAAATTTACCTAGCATGGAATCGATAACACCAAGAGCTTGGACTGCAAATACATAGATTATGATTGTAACCTCCTCCTGGTACGCGATAAAGTGTTTCTTTGGTTAATTGTGTCGGTAAACGTAAATCGTAGACGGTATTCTCGACAGAACGAATAGCACCTGTCGGCAAATAGTTTTTTATATCCATGAACGTCCAACTATCGGCATTTATCGTTACAACGTGCTTTTTTAATTCTTTAGGACCGGCAGCCTAATTAAATCGAAATATTAACAATTATAAATATATACTATATTATCTTAGATGGCATTCATTTATAATCTTACATGGCCGGCCAAATTTAACAAAGAATAATTGGTGATATTAGCTGGTGTTGGCTCAGTAGCAGTGGCACGAATATTTATATGCAATTGATTATCGTCCGTCCAAGTATATTTAACTTGTGTCAACATATAACCGGGATAACCTTCTCTACCCGCAGGACTTAGATGAGACATGACCTGTTTTTTATTTTTTTTTTTTTTTATTTTTTTTTTTTTTTTACCATTAGAAAGATTCGAACGAACGGAATGATAAAAAAAAAAGAAATAACCAATTGGTTGTATTTATGATCTACCACTTGTTTGTTCAATATATATGAATTCCAATTAACGTTATCAAACCCAACTAATCCACCATGGATATGATCCCTTTTACACTTGTCATTGATCGACAACGAATAGATTGTCTTCTGAATACACATTTTACCATCGGCAACGCGATTCACTAAACGACCGATGATACTTCCTGTATACCTGTTCTCCAAATATCCTGATTACGTTGTCATTGAAAGTAAAAATATATTGTATCGATTTCTAAATCTAATCAGACGCGAAGAAACGATCTTACCGTTCATATTATCAAATCCTAATACAACGTCACCTAATACGCCTTTCTTGTTAGGTACTTTGATAGATTGTATTCCCGCTCCCCAGGATATCAATCGAACCGTTGCCTTCTGTTTATTCGTCATGGTATATCTGTTGGGTGGTGAAAAATTTGTTTGAACAAAACGTTGGATACTTTTTATTATTATTACTATTTTTTTTCTTTTCTTTTTTTTTCATTATTAATAATACAAAAAATTCAAAAGAAGAAAGGAATACCTTCTAACTATCTCGTAAGATCTTCCATATTCTTTAATATCTGGCCTTGGTACAAAACCAAAGCCATCCTCTTGGATGGAAATATTTTCGGCGGCCATTTTACTAGGTTAGGTAGCTTGATAAATTTCTTCAATAGCATATCTTCGAGTAAAAAATTGAATTTAAAATAAATATTATTTAGCATTGGCACGATTAACGTTTGAAGATTTGAATTTCCATGTACTTTGTTCTACCGTTAAAACGATTAATTTAAAAAGATTGAAAAGTCATAAGAGAGACGACGATTAACGGACAGAAAATTTCATGCGACTCATTTCACTCGGCAAAAAGAGCGAAATCGAGGGGGCATGAAATCGACTGTCTAGCGACAGAGAAAAATCCCATTTATATTAAAAGCTAGGCTCGTTCTCTTGGAAAGTAATTAAATCGTGTCGCATACGCGCGTAAACGAGTTTCACGGGAGAGCGACTCGATAATATCCGTCGTGCTTTTTACATTTTCGAGGCACTTTAATCACCGACCGCGCAAGAATCGAATCGAATCAAATCAATGGAGAGAAAAAGAGAAAGAGAAAGAGAAAGAGAATGAGAGAAAAAGGGGGATATATATGCGTGTGTATATATATATATATATATATAGGGTGTTCCAGGTATCTGATAATTTTATAGTAAACAAATAATTCCGAAATAAAAAATATATTTATAATTTTATCTATTCTTTCAAAAAATTAATTTACTTTTTCTTTTTCGAAAACAAAATATAGTGCAACAAAATTTCTCCTACCTTTTGTTCTACGAATTGTTGAATTATTATGGGGTACACCCTACTTATATATATGTATATATATATACTTTCAATTATATATATATATATATATATAAAATTTCAATTATCGAATTTCCACGACTATCGACGTTTCAGTCGATCATTTCAAAAAAAAAAAAAGAAAAAAAAAAAAGAAAAAAAAAAGGAAGAAAATTACAAAAGAAAAGAAAGAAAGAAAAAATGGCTGAGTCTCCTTTAATG
>NC_062197.1:4607683-4622683 GCF_912470025.1 Vespa velutina | reverse complement strand
GAGAGAAAATCTTTATTCGTTCGTATTGCCGAACGTCCTTAGGGACGTCGAAGGGCGTGCGGAGGGCCGAGATTGGGGAAAGGGGCAACGTTCCTCTCGTTCCTTTCGCCGCTGTTGCTTTTCATTCTAATCCAAGTGCCTGTCGTCGAGAGATTTTTTCTCCCCATTGTTCGTCAGATTTCCCATAGGAAGGCAAACGGCAGATTTCGACGGCTATTGTTTTTACGAAAGAACCGGGGAGAGGCGAGCCAGCCGAGATACGAACTCTAGCGATAGACCCTGATTGATTACTCGAACGAGCTAAAAAGCTTCTTGCTAGAGAAAGCTTCGTAAGCTCGATAAACGGTCTTCTCTATTTTCGGCTTTTTTCTTTCTTTTCTTTAACTCCTCCCTTCTTCTCCTCCTTGTCCTCGCCCTTCTCCTCTTCCACCTTCCCACTCGTCCATCCGTCCCTTTTTTCTTTATCGATCTTACCCTGAAAACTAGGTGATCCAGCACTTTGACAAGGTACTACTGAATGATCATCATGTAACAGATCTGTTATTTAATGGATCGAGTTCAGAACAAATAATGTGTTGAATGTGTGAGAGAGACAGAAAGAGAGAGAGAGAGAGAGAGAGAGAGAGAGAGAAAGAAAGAGAGAACGAGAGAAAAAAAGGAAAGAGAGAGAGAAGGGAAGAACCTAATCGTTGCTAGCAGAAACCAAAGCAGAGAGGATTCGTAGCAGTAGTATCCTAAGGGCTAGGAGGGTGCCGAGGTGTCGAATGGGTGGGAGAGGAGCGTGACCAATTATCGCGCGATATCACGTCGCGGTGTTCCTCCGGCTGCTAGGCGAACGGTGCCAGTCGATAACGGCTGGTCTATACGCTATTTGTACTTGGTCGTATCGAGGTAATCGATAATAATAATTGCAGCTCGTGGTCTTGGAGGCAGCCCTCCTCCACCTCTTGGAACGGCCCTACAAGCGGATGGGGTTGCGAATCTTGCTCGGGGTAAAAGAGTGTTTGTAGGGGAGAGGTAGAGAGAAAAGGCACGCGTGCGGAGGAAGAACGCCTCGACGAATGGGATGAAGAGGGTGGTTCGTGGGCAGGGCATAGGAACCGGCGTTCGAAAGGTTCCGCCCTCGAAAAGGTATGTAGGGAAAGAGGGAGAAACAGTGTGAGAAGGGGGGGGAAGACAGAGAGAGAGAGAGAGAGAGAGAAAGAGAGAGGAGAGAACGACTGAGAAAAAGAGAGAGAGAAAGAGAGAGAGAGAGAGAGAGAGAGAAAGAACGATTGAGAGAGAGGGACGAAGATAAAAGATGTCTCGTGGCAAGCTGTTTCTACGTTCAGTCGACATCGGTACTTCTTTCGGGAACGTTCGAATACTGTTCGTGTTTTCTTTCACAAAAAAAAAAAAAAAAGAAAAAGAACACAAAAACAGAAAGGGACACAAGGAGAAAGAAAAAGCACGCAAAGAAGTGAATGAGAAAATTTATTGAAAATTGATGTATGGATTGTGAAGTGAATTTAGGAAAAAAAATTTCACATATCTTTGTTATTTTATTATTATAGGTATATATTTTTTCTTTCCATTTGTGTGGTGTATTAAAACTCATATCAGTGGTTAATATATATATATATAATAATAATAATAATAATAATAATAATAATAATAATAATAATAATAATAATAATAATAATAATAATAATAATAATAATAATTATAATAATAATAATAATAATAATAGAAAAGAAAGAACCGGAGGGTTAATAAAGAATATTCGAAGAGTGAATTTGAATTTTCATCACGGAAGGAATTATGATGAGCACTCATCAACACCCGAGTTATGGATTTCTCTCGGGTATGGATTTACACTCGGTGCACCATGTGAATCAAGAAATGGGCGCGAGCGCACAACAGAACGTCGTAACAGCGCAAGAACAACATATAAAAAGACCGATGAATGCGTTTATGGTATGGTCGAGAATACAACGAAAGAAAATTGCTTTAGACAATCCGAAAATGCATAATTCAGAAATATCAAAGCGTCTTGGTGCGGAATGGAAACTTCTTTCAGATGCGGAAAAACGACCGTTCATTGACGAAGCCAAACGATTACGTGCTATGCATATGAAAGAACATCCAGATTACAAATATCGACCACGAAGAAAACCAAAGGTACCGGTATCAGTAGTTTCTGGTAAACCAGGTTCCATGAATCCTGGGGGGTTTCCAAGTTTTCCCCTTCCACCATATTTTGCTGCACCGACTGCTCCAGTTTCTCATCATCATCATCATCATCATCCACATCCACTTGACTATCCACCTTTGTCACCATATTTTGGATCTGCCTTCGATGCCGTTCATTTGAGCAAGCTCGTTGCTAGCGGTGGTGCATCAAGTGCCTCGAGTTCGAACTGTGCGGCAGCCGCAGCAGCGGAAGCGACAAGTAACAGTGCAGCCTCCGCTGCGGCTGTTGTCAGTAGCTTCTATTCTGGATTATATTCCACGGCAGCATCACCTATAAAAACTTATCACACCCCCTCGACTCATCTTGGGCCTTTATTCTCAAGTGGTCATCACGCGCCACCTGGATCAAGTCAATCAACGCATCCATCCCTTGTATTTCCATCGACTTCATCTAACGGAACTGGAAGTATCGTCACGACGACCAGCAGTCCCGGAAGCAGTCCAAGATCAACTCCCGTGCCGTCCACACAACACAGTCATCAACAACTCGTAACACCCACGACTACGCCAAGCCTTGATCTCGATCAACATCGTAGACCGGTCTCCGTCATTTTTTAATCTTTTTTCAAGCCTTCTCTTTTAATCGACACAGCGAATGATTACTTTAAATGATATTTGATCACGTGTATTCTTCGTCGACAGTCCTGATTCTCTTTCAATCTCAAGAGGATACCTACCTACGACGCGAATAATTTAATTATCATAATTGCAAAGTTGATGAAAAGTAAACGATCATTTAGGTGGGGTTTCTGTAGATATCTTTTTTTTTTTCAATTCTATCTTGTTCTTTCTTTCCCCCCCCCCCCCCCCCACCCTTCAAACTTTGTTCAATCTATATCCTTTTTCTGTTCTGCGTTTGAATACAATTATATTTTTTCGAATAATCATGCTTGTATATTTGTATTAAGAACGCGATCGTTTTATTTGGCGAAGTTTCAAAGATCGAATTATTTTTCTACTCTTTGTATTTACTTTTAATCGTTCGCTGAATTTCATTGTTATTCCCAATAATCTTTAGAAATTAATAAAGGATTGGCTAGTCAAGATTTTCACAAATAACGTGATTTTTCGTCGTTAGTTATATAGTTTTAATTACAATTGTGTAAATAACATATAAAACTGATAAACAATTCGAACGAGAACAATTCTTCTTAGGATCTATTGAATTCGACGATTTTTTATCAATCAATTTCTTCACTCATTTAAAATATATATGTATATATATATATATATGATTATATGGGCCGTTCATCTTCCAAAGTGATTAATATTAATATTTCACGAAATAAAGATTAATGGAACTTGATAAATTTGTATACAATATATATATATATATATATATATATATATTGTTTTTTTTATTAGTAAATTTACATATGTACATTGTTTTTTTTTTTGTAATTTAATTTATAGTTGATAATAAATAATAATTATTTTGTAAATTATTTATTATCACCATATGAAATTTTGTTACGAATAAATGATCATAATTATCAAGGAAATTTATTTTCGATATAAAATAATAATAAAACAGAAAAAAAAAGAAATGAAAAAATTACAAAAATGAAGTTAGTCTCTTTGTTCTTTGAACTTTATATATATATATATACACATACATATATATATACATGTATATATATAATTTTCTGTTTACAAACGAAACTCACACACACACACACACATACATACATACTAATATCTTATTAAAGAGTTTATTCTGCGTTATGTATACGTAAACGTATATGAAGCTGACAAAAACATTGTAAAGCCAATGTATAAATGCTCGAATGTAAACATTTCGTATGTAACACGCGTTCTTAATTTCTAAGAAAAGAGAAAAAGAAAGAGATAGATAGATAGAAAGAACGAGAGAGAGAGAGAGAGAGAGAGAGAAAAAAGACAGAATATATACATATAATGAAGACGCCACGTGCATCGTTCACTGTGATTTTCGTTGTGATTCTACGTATGTAAACAAATGATAAATACAATTGTAAGAGAAGGAAAAAGTATCTCTTTCGAAAATATCAACTTTATAGCTTAAAATTTTTGTGTGTGACGTACCTTTTATTTAATCGTATTATTAATGATTTTCGATTTTTCTATATAACGAATCAAATAGAAATGCGCATATAGCACAAGAGAAAAAAAAAAACATTGTTGCACTGTCTCGTGTTATTTATCGTCTGGTGTTGTACACCAAGAAGCAGAGAGAAAAAGAAAAAGAAAAAGAATAAAAAATAAAAGAAAAAAATAAAAGAATAAATAAAGGACGAAAACTTTTCCCTATTCTTCTTCTTCTTCTTATTCTTCTTTTTATGTGTACACACGATTGTATAGACTGTGAGATATTGTTCTTCAAAGAAAAAAGAAAAAGGAAAAAGAAAAAAAAAAAAAAAGAAAAAAAAACATATACACTTTGTAATAAAATTGATACGCTCGTGATATCTGTGCATTCTCCAAATAGTTTTTATGTATATTGTTTTTGTTATGAATAAATTGTTATTATTTGTTCGTAGTACAAAGCTTATCTTTATGAGCGTATCCGTTAGAACTTTTAAAGTTATTAAATAATTTAATGAGACCCAATATTTAATATTTATATTTAATAGGTCATAATACATAAAAATTACAAAGCCATTTTTGAAGGTTACGACTAAATATTATTATCAGCTTTATATTTATATTTCCTAAGTGGAAATAATAATTATAATGTCTTTCTGGATTACATTTGGATATTAAATTACGGTAAGCGCATAAAAAATATTATGATTATGTTATGATAACACTTTGTTAAAATATTTTCTTTTTTTTTTTTTTTTTTTTTTTTTTTTTTTTTTTTTTTTTTTGTTTCATATCACGTAATAACAGTTCTGTTCTTAGGATAAATCTAATTTATTTATTTACCTAACTTAAATCAATCCGATAATTTAATATCGTTATTAACCTTTTGAAATCAAACAATTAAGAAAAACATTCGTATTTACGTGAGACGTATTTCTTCGAAAATAGAAAAAAAAAAAAAAAGAGAACAAATTTTTCTATTGTTAAAATGTTTATTGCGACAATTTATTATGCAATTGTCGGCGAAAATCAAATTCGATCGATAAATAATTGATATAGAATACGATTGGAATGTCGATGGACAGATCGATCTTGGGCAAGAAGGTAAAAAAGTTATTTTTTCTTTTTTTTTTTTTTTTTTTTTTTTTTTTTTTTTTTTTTTTTTTTCTTGAAAAACAATTGAAGTCCAACGTTTATCCTTTAGATATATTTCTATCTATATAGAAAGATATCTATCTACCAGGTTTACGTGCGAACAATAAACAGAGAATGGAACGGTGGACGGTGGCGGTGTTGTAGCGTTTGTTTTCAAAGTAAACACGATAAGAAAAGGTGGGGAGAAATCAAATTCTTGAATATTATTTTACCGAACGTAACCAAAAGAAACCGTGTCATGCTGAGTCTTTTCTCTGTCAGTCAATTGTCAATGTTAACTGCATATATCTCCTCATACCATACATTCTAAATTCTTTTTATCAATAACAATAAGAAGATCGATGTTGGCGTTCAGATCAAAGCGCGTCAATGAATATTTACTGACCATCAAAAACGTTACCCGTACAAATCAAATTTAAGCCACGTCAATATATTTACATATCCAGTTATTTATTATTTTTCTGATATAATTAAAGGTAATATTTTTACCTTATATTTTCATTCTTGGATATTTCCCATTTTTCATAATTGTCATCTGTATCTCACTGAAATTCTCTTCGACCTTAAATAAGTTTCTAACAATAATGTTTTGAAAATGGTTATTCCCATCCTTCTCAATTCAGAACTATAGGTACGAAAGTTCGATTTTCCATGTTAAACTATGACAGCTGTTGTAAAACTAATTTCACTAATGTATTCACTTAAAACTTGATATTTATTGATGTATGATACTTAAGCTTCACGCCTCTTGTTCAAAGGTTTCGAAAGTAAAAGAAAAAAAGAGAAAAGAGAGAAAAAGAAAAGGTAGAAAATTAGAGAGTTAGAGGCGTGACAGAAAAAGAGAGAGAGCGAGAGAGAGAGAGAAAGTAAGAGAAAGAAACAAGGAGACGTCAGGTTCTCGTCAAACGGCACTTCTCGTTGCACCGTACTCCCTTCTCTTCAATTTCCTCTCTCTCTTTCTCTCTTTCTCTCTCTCTCTCTCTCTCTCTCTCTCTCTTTTTGTACATTCGGTGCATTGAAAAGTCTCACCCTGAAACGTCGAAGGTGACCACCCTTTCCTTTACATTTATGGGAGGTATAGACGCGAGAGAACTTCTCCCCCGTTTCTCTCTCTCTCTCTCTCTCTCTCTCTCTCTTCTTCTTCTTGTATAGCTAAAGCAGCACTCTTCGTCACCCCAATGGGCATTGCGTTTCGCAATAACTACCCTCTGTTTAGAGGCCAATTGTATTGGCGCGGGGCCCTTTTTACTCCTTTTCAAACGGAGAAACCCCGCTGGCTCTGTTGGCCTGTTTCCTCGGTGGGGTGCGTGGATTCTCCTTTTTTTTTTACTCTCTCTCTCTCTCTCTCTCTCTCTCTCTCTCTCTCTCGCTCTCTCCCGTTCTCGTGTGTATATTATACTCTTATATAAGCGTTCCTATCGAGAACTCTCGCGAGAACTTTCCTTGGTGCTTCCTGAACGGACTTCCGATCGCGCTTTGTACTTTTCTCGCTCGTTTCGAACCCTTTTCAAAGTACGTTTCCCTTTTCGCTATTTTCCCTGTCAAAAGTTTGGAGATTCGATGGGACTCAATTATCTTTGTGATCATGTGAAAATTAAGATTTGAATTTTTCCTTTCTTTCATTTTCTTATTTTCTTTTCTGTTTTCTTTTTTCTTTCCTACTATTAGATTCATGCATATTGATTTTTGCATGCGATGCGTTCAATTCGGTAGAACAAAAAAAAAAATAAATAAATAAATAAATAAATAAATAAATAAATAAATAAATAAATAAATAAATAAATAAATAAACAAATAAATAAATAAATAAATAAATAAATAAAGAAGAAAAGAGAAGGAAGAAAAAGATTAAAAAAAAAAAAAAAAACAAAAAAACAAAGTAAAAGAGAAAAAAAGTGCTTCCGAATCAGTCGAAGGGATTCGAGAAAAGAAAAAGGCTTTAACGAGTCAAAGTAAGTACTTAGATCGAGGCTCTTTTAATTGATCAATACTAAGGCAGTGACTGTTAAGTGAAAACGTACATACGTACTTAGTTACTTCCTTTTGCAATGTTACGACGGTGATGGGGCGTAAAGAGAGGTTGGTGGAGGGAGGAGAGGAGGGGGGGGGGTGGTCGCACTCGACTCCTCACTATTGTTTTCAACGAACAAAATCGAAACAATATCCACTTGGTGAGTTAAGGATTCTTATTGGACGAGATACAATGAACTTAAAAGTTTCGTTAGCTTGATCGCTGACCCTCGACGTCGTCATTCTTTTAATTGAAAAGTGCCATCCGTCTACTTACTTACTGGTGGCCCTTCTTTTCTTTTTCGTTTCTTTTTTTTTTCTTTCTTTCTTTCTTTCTTTCTTTCTTTCTTTTTTTTTTTTTTCCTTTCTTTTCCATCTCTCTCTCTCTCTCTCTCTTTCTCTCTCTAGACGGATATATGTTATTCAAAAAGGAAGAAGCTTTTTGTTTCGATTTCCGAAACATTTGGCACGACAGAAGTTCTCTTTAGTTCGTTCGTTCTTTCTCTCTCTCTCTCTCTCTCTCTCTCTCTCTCTCTCTCTTTCTCTCTCTCTCTCTTAATTCCCATTGAAACGATCCTATAGAAAGTTGAGAGTAAATCAAGATAGCGAATATTACCGTTAAATTCGCTACGATAAATTTCAAACGATAAGCTTCTTCCTATTTATAAATAACTTTCCATTGGTAAGATAAAGACATTTACAAATACGTTTCCTTACGATCGAGTTTACGAGTCTCCCTTGACAGAAACGTTTCGTTTGCGAACAGCTACATAGCCATTCTCTCCTCATGATTAGTTAATCAATTAGCGTCTCAAAGTTATACCTACTCGGAATCCCTTTGAATACCTTTGAAAGCGGACCGATGTGGCGCAAAGGAATACTGGAAGCCCTTTCTAGTTCCTGGAATCAAATGTTTCAATTAAATTCTATAATAACTTGATATAAACGTATACGTTCATTTATATCATTTATCATTTATTTCTTACGTTCGATATATCGATTATTGTTAATCACATTGGATATGTATTATTAACGATATGTATTTAATGTTTTTGTTTTCTTTTTTTCTTTTTTTTTTTTTTTTTTTTTAATGATACGTGAATGATTATTAAAAAAAAAAAAAGAAATATTAAAATATCGTACGATTATCGATCGATCGTATAAGAACCAACGACTTTATCCCCTTCTACGTTAGAAATAAACTTTTCGAATGGTCTTTCCGGAGATCCTGCCAAATACATCTTGAGAAACTTTCGTCGAAGACGAAAAGCTAAATAATTAAGAAATCCACTTAGCACCCTACTGACGCCTTTAACAAAGATTCCACATTTATCAAGCGCCAAGAAGCTTTAGTATCGGTACAATTGTTTCTAAGCGAGAAAACGAAGTAGAAATGAAGAGAGAGAGAGAGAGAGAGAGAGAGAGAGAGAGAGAGAGAAAGAGAGAGAAAGGAGATGCCTTTTCGAATCTTCGAGCCATTCCTTTTCAGAAGTATAACGCCAAAAACAAGCCTTTCCCATTTCCGACAAAATGCATCAGTTTTCTTACTGCGCGAGAAAATTCGACGAAGAAAAAAAAAAAAAAAAGAAAAAGAAAGAAAAAAAGAAAAAAGAAAAAGGTTGGACGAGCTCTTTACCTTTTTTTATTTTTACTTTTCTTTTCTTCTCATTTTTCTTTTCTTTTCTTTTCGTTTCGTTTCTTTATTTTTTTTTCTTTTCTTTTCTTTTTTTTTTTTTTTTTTTTTTTCAGATACTATCGTACATATAAACGTGTTCCCTTTTCTTATCTCGAGATATCCATCTATACGGATCTTTTTCTTGTATTCGTATAAAACCGTGCGATATTTAAATTCCAACGAATTTCATTTCAATTTCATCGCCAACGTACAAATTGTTCCGCATACTCTTTTATCGGTATTTGGCACGTTAAAAAAAAAAAAAAAAAAAGAAAAAAAGAAATAAAAAAAAAAGAAAAGAAAAAAAGAAAAAAGGGGAAAAAAAAAGAAAGTACTTAAGGTACGTAAGTATGTATATATGTATATACGAATGGGGTATATCCAACGTGTATCCAGAAAGCGTTCTTTTCAAACGACTCGACTTCTCGAAAGACTCGCGAAACGCGGCTCGCATTACCGTATCAAGTGCATCGAATGAATGGAGTCAGACCTTCCGTGGTCCACGATGGGTTTTCTTCGACGACGAGACGGCACAGGATGTATAATTTTCAATCCACGTATCTCGCCTGTATCCAACGACTGTACATACACCTACACAAATACCCACAAATACACACACATACACACATATATATATATATGTATGTACATATCAAATATATATATGTACAGTGCATTGGATCTTCTGAAGGGATAGAAAAGTCGGTGGGGGTGCTTTGGGGATAAAGTGCTGGCGAGACGAAGAAAAAGGGGAGAGTCAGCAGAATGGCACTTCGTGGACACTCACGGTCCTCTTCTCTTTCAATAATAATAATGATAATAATAATGATAATGATAATAATAATAATAATAATAATAATAATAATAATAATAAAATACACGCCATCCCTTGACCCTTCAACGAGTATAGGCTGCGATGAGAAAATGCGTTGAATGTGTACATACCTTTTAATGGTCTCTGCGGTAGGATCCTTTAAAGAATTTTGTTTCACGATGAATAGGCGCGACCACGTCACTTTCGTCTAAGGGTGTGCCTTCATCCCTTTACTGTTTTCACTGGTAAACGCGATTCAAGCACGTCCTTTATCGATTCTAATCGTTAGCTCGACGCTTACGTATATAAATGAAAAAGATTTATTTTAGACAATTTTTGTTTTCTTTTATATATATATATATATATATATATATATATATATATATATTCCAATGAATCATTGAGAATTATAATATCGCCAATGTAAATTATTTAACCGTTTGATGCATGATCTATTTCTTTTTTTTAACTTTCATGATAAGTATTGCATTGTACCTATTAATTTTAGGAAAAAAAGATTTTTAATTTTTATTTTAAAATGAACATTAAAATCCAAATCCACGAATAAAAGTACTGCGTTATATCGAGTTACATACTTACAAACAGTGATTATGCGATGAAAGGCTCTAATCAAATTTTTATCCATATTTTTAAACAGTCACGCACATTAAGCGAACGTTTCTTATCATCCGTTTATTTAACAAAAAAAAAAAGAAAAAAAAAAAAAAAAAACCAGGAACCAAAAACCTACAGATACATACCTACGACAATATATATAAATCATTCAAGAAATAATACAACGAATCTAAATAGATTATACCTATCGATAATATCATCGTTTTATATTTGATTATTTAAAATCTATTTGTTCCTTTGTAAATCATAAATACAATAAATACATAAAACATAAAAAAGATAATTTTCTTCAGAAGAAAGAAAGAAAAAAAAAAAAAGAGTAGATAGATTGAAGAATCGTTGAGCGTTTAATTAAAAGAAATCACCCGGCGAATATAGCAATGCAAAGATCGTAAAAAAAAAATCGTTGTCCTCCCTTCTCATTTGAGCAACGTCATCGACGAAAAGACGAAAAGAGAGAGAGAGAGAGAGAGAGAGAGAGAGAGAGAGAGAGAGAAAGAGAGACAGAGAGAAAGAGAGTTCTATGCACGTTCGCCCTTTACTCTCGTACAAAGCTTTGGAAAAACATTCGAGGGTTCGCGCATAAATGTTTCTTTCAGCATTATCGATGCTCGCCGAGGAAGGGCCCCCGGCTCTCAGCACTTGAAAAATATCGTCGCGAGTCAAGATTGTGCCGAGCTTCGGCATAATAAGACCGAGGTTCTTGAACGGGCTATACGTTCCCGCTCTTTCTGTCCTCTCTCTCTCTCTCTCTCTCTCTCTCTCTCTCTCTCTTTCTCTCTTTCTTTCTTTCTTTTCTCTTTTCTTTTTTCCAAACGCCATTATGGTCGGTTCTTACGTTTCGCGATGTCGAGTACAGGCAAGCATTGACCTTTGCCATCGCGTATGAAAACGCGAGGGGTCCTTTTCTCGTTGAGTGGGTCACATAGAGGGAGGTATCATTGCATGGTTGCCGATGTCAAGACTACTTCCAAACGTTTCGATTTCGACGTGAATAATAATAATAATAATAATAATAATAATGATAATGATAATAATAATAATAATGTCTTTTTTCTTCCTTTCTCTTTTTTTTCTTTATCCTTTTTCTTTTTCTTCTTCTTCTTTTCTTTATTTCTTTTCTTCATCAACTTCTTATCAACAATGTTCCTTTTTTTTTTGTTCTTTTTTCTTTTTTTTTTTTCTTTTTTTTTTTTTTGAACGTCCATTCAAGCATCTCGAGAAATTATTTTATATGTTGTTCGCCGTTTCGAAATGGACAATCAATGAATTAAATATGATCATTGAAACAATTCAAAATTTTTATTTATGGTTGTAGAAAGTTGTGACGCTACTACGTGTGAAAAGTAAAGAAAAAGTAAAGAGAGAAAAAAAATAGACAAATAAATAAAAAATAGAAGAGGAGGAGGAATAGAAAGAGAAGAAGGAGAAGAAGAAGAAGAAGAAGAAGAATAAAAAAGGCAAGTTCTGTCCCTTTTGGACAATAACGAGGCAAACCGATGATAAAAGGGTCACCCTTCGTACTTTGTACTTTTTTTATACAATGTGATTAAAATCATGATTCCATCCCTAAAGGGGCCATGGAACGTGTCAGAGGACACGCTAACATTCGTTTATTATTATATTATATTATTCCCATAGGAAAATATTTATTATGATGTTACGTTCGTGCGTAATGCAAAAAATAATGAATTAATGCTTTTACCTGCATTTGTCTTTTTCATTGATCGTTTGAATATCAGAGTGAAATTTCGCATACTTTTGTATGATAGCTTTTAAGGATTAAAATTCACAAAGCTTTGATCGAGATGCATTCTATTACTCTTCTCGGTCCCCCCCTCCCTCCCTCCCTCTCTCTCTCTCTCTTTCTGTCCCCTCTCCCCGTCCTCTTTCTCTTTTATCTCTCCTTTTCTCTCTTTTTTTTCTTTCTATTCGTTAGATCGGAACAATGTTGCCTTTGCGCTCGTTTATAATACACGAGCTTATGAAATTCGCGAATTATTGTCAACGTCGTGGGTCACGGATGCTGTTCGAGTGGGGTTGCGGTGGGTTGAGGTGGAATGGGATGAGATGGGATGGGATGGGATGGGATGGAAGGGGAAGCAGCGATGATTTATCGAAAATCGTCATTCCATTCAACGAAAATTCGTGCGAGCACCGGAACGAGAGGGAGGCGGTCGGATTAACAAAGAGCGCCGTGTCAACGTCGGAACAAATTAATCGAATCAGTGCGCAGATTTACCGCGGAACGCGAAAAAAAAAGCGTGCATGACAGTGTGTCTCATCGTTCGTTGAATAGGAATGAATGGTACGGTGCTGTATGACGAGGACGACGTCGACGACGACGACGACGACGACGACGACGACGACGACGACGACGACGACGACGATGACGACGACGGCGGCGGATGTGGCGACGACGACGACGACAACGACGACGATGGCTATGTGATGTTGGTTGCGATAGTAAATGGTGTTGAAAGAGTGAGAGAGAAAGAGAAAAAGAAAGAGAGAGAGAGAGAGAGAAAGAGAGAGAGAGAGAAACTGTAGGGGAACGGAGAAGCGTATGTTTTGTCTCCGATTGTGGGGTGATGATTGATGATACCGTTAATGGTATTTTATTAGAGACACTTTAGAGGGTCAATAGACAACGGACGGATGAATAATAACTCTGTTACGGTGTTACTTATTAGAATTACCTCTGTCGTTGTTTTCGAACAGCATCACCATTAAGGATCACATACGTACGTACGTACGTCTCTTTATTTGACCGGATGTATACTTACGAGAGAAGAAAGGATCTTAAGTTTTCTCAGAAGATAAGACGATCCTTTATCTTCGTTAATTTCGAATAACGTGACTTATGTTTCAAAATTAAAATCGTATCGATCTGTTAAACGAATAACAAAAAAAAAAAATATATATATATATATATATATATATATATATATATATATATATTATTCGAAATTACATAGGAAATTCTAGTTAATAAATTTTGTATTATCGAGAAGAGATTTTGATTCTTGAAATAACCGGGTGGTATATTAGTTTCAAAGAATTTTTCCATTATGTTAGAGTTTAAATAAATAAGAGGCCGTCCTTTCTTAAGGCTCAACCTAAACGCCAGATTAAATTATTACTATCATTTATTTTGCCCGGAGACACAAAAGCCCGAGGACAAAAGGGTTATCTAACATCTCGAGGATCACGAGGATTCGTGAGGAGCCAGCGATCTTCCGGATTATCTTGTTAACTCGAATTGCGTCTTATGATTTTTGGACATTGTATCGCACGAAGTAATAATAATACGAGATCAGGAAAAAAATAGTCAACTGGTCGTCCATAAACGTGTACTTCAGATTTATGAGGCTTCATCGATACGGCCTTTAATAATATGTCACATTTATAGCTGTTTGGCTTATTACAAGAACGCCACTTTTATTGGTCGTTCCTTCGGAAACGATCGGGACGTATGCCTCCACACCATTCTGATCTCAGTCGATCGTTAATTATTATAAACAATAGAAATGATTTATGAGTCATGCTTTCGATATCGATTAGATATATCCAATTGTTAAATTTACGCTTAATATAAATATCTATTTACGTATATTCTTACTACTTCTATATATTTCATTATATTTTTTGAAAACGTTGAACGTTAAAATAGCAATTTATTTTAGATTTAGGAAGTCATACCTCTAACAAACTAACCCCGATTTTAAACCCAGAATCTCACGTATCTAACGAAACCGTGATACGAAATACATACATATCATTTTGACGAAAGAAAAAAATTTCATCGTCATATAAATTAAGAGTCACCGTCGGGAAAACGCACGTTCGTTTCATGGAATGCAACGAATCTAGTTAAAAATCCTATTAATTCCACAAATTAACATATGTATATACATACAATTTCGGTAGAACGAGGACAAACTACGGTACGATTCTATAAGCGACTCTCACTCGGCGAATTAGCATATTTATTTGGAGTAATAACGTGACGGGTAACGACAAAACGAAACGAACCACGGCCGTCGCTTCATCAAAGATAAGCGTATTTCCTGTATAGAGCGAATGAATACCCGAAATCAACGTTGGAGGCTAGAAAAATTAAAGGTCAATTATAATCGAAAAGAATCGAATTTGTTGGATAGAAATGTTTCGTTAATCATTACGAAAGAACATGTTAAGTATCATAATTTTAACAAAACATCAACTTGACCATCAGAAAATCTTTATTTGAGTAACAAACATGATCAGAATGAGTTTGCTGGCAGTTAACGATATTACTCTCTCTCTCTCTCTCTCTCTCTCTCTCTCTCTCTCTCTCTCTCTTTCTCTCTTGCAATAGCTAAAACGTCGACTTGTTGCATCTTCGAGATGAAAGACGGCCGTACAGTTGGTA
>NC_062197.1:4600183-4602683 GCF_912470025.1 Vespa velutina | reverse complement strand
TCGTAAAGCATTGGCGGACAATGCGTGACTGATTTCCGCCAGTGTTGTCCATTGTCCGAGACACAAGTCTCATTAACCCCTTAACGTAATAACACGCGTTTATGCGCGACAGCGTGCAAAACGAATTCAACCGCGACGGACGAGTCGCCGTTCTTCGTGAAGAAGAACTTTAGAAAATCGCCTAACTTTCTGCGCAAGGCGCCATCTCCTTCTTTAATTCGGACTAATTAATTTCTTTCTTATTTAAAAAAACAAAAAAAAAAAAAAAAAAAAAAAAAAAGAAGAAGAAAAAGACAAAAAAAGAAATCGACGATTACATTCATGACACATCTTCGAAAAGAAAAAAAAAAAAAAAATAATCACTAGAATTTAATATCGTGATAATCAAAATCATATTAATTTCGTTCATTTGAACTTATGACAAATTTGAAAACTCATCGAAATTTAATATTTAGAATAATTCATTTCTCGTAATGTCAGTCGTAAAAAATGTCGATCACGTGATATTAATTTATATATTTTTCTGTTCTTCTTTTTCTCTCTTTGTTTTTCTTTTTTCTTTTTCTTTTTTTTTTTTTTCTTTCTTTCTTTTATAAAAAAATCTATACACCTACAACGTGGCAAAATCTTGATCTATAAGTCATATTGAAGATACTTACGATTGTTGGAGTTAGAGAAGCAAGCACGAGTATGTATAGCTATAGAGAGTTCTCGAGAAGAAAAAAAGAAAGAAGAAGAAGAAGAAGAAGAAGAAGTAGAAGAAGAAAAGGAAGAAAAAAAGAAAAAGAAAAAAAGGAACTGAAAACGCATTGGCCATCGTATCACAGTGCAAACATAAGACGGGAGCTCTTCACGTCCGTCGCTTGCTAAGTGGAAGAATCATCGCGGTACGTCGACGATGCCTCTGGCCATATCCGATCCAACGTTCTAATGGTCATTATCATTTACAAACATCTCTGGTAGCTTGCCTCACGCGGCACACGGTGTGCCACTTGTTTGCATAGGTTGCAAGTGTACGGATCCCCGACCGGCTTCCAGTGCTTTGTAAATCTATCCTAGCTAACTAAGCTCGTGTAGAGAGAAGGATCTCTCTCTCTCTCTCTCTCTCTCTCTCTCTCTTCTATTTCTAATACGATACCTTTTTCCATCACTTTCTTTTTCATTCGATCGTCGTATCTTTGCGATCTATTCTCGATCATCGCTGATACCCAACCGGCTTAACTAATGTATATCATAAACTAATAATAAAGAAAAAGAAAGGAGAAAGAAAAAAAAAAGGAAATCTTATTATTCGTAGAATAGTTCTAAGGTAACGAAAAAGGAAAACCAATAAGAAGAAGAAGAAGAAGAAGAAGAAAAAAACAAACCAGTAAGGAGCCAAAATTTTTTGGTAGTAGTCTGGTAGTGTCACCATTAGTACGTGACAAATTTTACACTATAGTGTTAATCACATTAGAGTCGATGACTTTTCGGTGGCATCCCTTTTTCACTTGTATACATATACGTACAATTAAACAAAACTTGAAATGTTATGGAGTATGGAACGATCGAGCATGATCTTAGATTTACCACGTTCATTATTAACGATCTCATCATCTTATAACCTTATTCTGTCAATTATAGGAATGAAATATATTATTAATTATCTGTCTGTTCTCGTTAAACGATAATGACAGGATTGTTATAGAACTTCCATTCAAATTCTCGGAATATTTCTTTAGAAATTTCAAGGTCCATAGTAGATAAAGAAGAACGATAAAAAAAAAAAAAGAAGAAAAGAAGAAAAAAAGAAGAAGAAGAAGAAGAAGAAGAAGAAGAAGAAGAAGAAGACGGTCGACCAAAAAGCCTAATATCTTCCTCGAGAGATGCGAGCGAATCGAGCGAGAACCGTTAAAACGAAAATTTTGCGTGGACGTGCCGATGGCGACTCGACTCTCTCTCTCTCTCTCTCTCTCTCTCTCTCTCATTCTCTCTCTCTCTCTCTCTCTCTGTCATTCTCTCTCATTCTCTCTCATTTTCTCTCTCTCTCTCTCTCTCTCTCTGTCATTCTCTCTTTCTTTCTCGGTTGTGCAGAGAGGCCTGAAATATTCGCGGATGCATAAAGATGTGAAATATGGCCGCATGAATCAGCTGGTCTTCCTGCAGAGTGAACGGGTCCGCAGGAGGGTTTGACAATATCCTCGCGGCGGCATTCTGCGCGGATTAGCGCCTCGAGGTTTTATGGGCCATTTTGTTTATGCACAGACGGGGCAAGGTTGCCCTTCCATACGGGAGGCGCACACGCTTCTCTTTTCTCCGGAGTAGAGAGGATGCACCTTCGCACACACGCTTCTTCCTTCTTCTTTCCCTTTTTCTTTTCCTTTCTTTCCTTTTCTTTTTCTTTTTTTTCTTCATTTTCTTTCTTCTTCTTCTTCTTCTTTTTTTTTCCTTTTTTTCTTCTTTTCTTTTCTATTCTTTTCTTTTTTCTTTTTTTTTTTTCTTTTTTTCCTTTTTTTTCTTT
>NC_062197.1:4552683-4597683 GCF_912470025.1 Vespa velutina | reverse complement strand
GAGAGAGGGGAATGAGAAGGGGGGTTCGGTGTTGGATGGTTTGGATGGGGGTGGTTGTAGGTCGGCGAGGAAAAAAAAAAAGCTTGTCGATACGATCGTCCGTCGCTTTACGATATCGGTGCACGCTACTCTCGCATAGGAACAGCGAGAAGAAGAGATATCATCGTTTCCATAAAAATCCCCAGACGTAGCAGTGACACGTAGGAAATTAAGAGATAGGATTTTAAATTGGAAAAATACAGTACACGGGAGAATGAGGGTGATGTAAAAAGAGAGATGGGGATAGGGTGGAGGTCGAGGAGGACCTGGATCGAATGATCGAGGAGGGTGAGGTGGGATAGCGATAGAGAAACGCGATGAAAGAGAGACAGAGAGAGAGAGAGAGAGAGAGAGAGAGAGAGAGAGAGAGAGAGAGAGAGAGAGAGATAGAGATAGAGATAGAGAGAGATGGAACGATGCTCCGGTGGTAATTAACGGTTTAAATTGGATCTCAGTTGGGCGGCTTATTGCCGATTGTCGGGTCGAAGACGACGTAGAACAAAATTGAGAACAAAATTGCGCCGGCAGTCGAGAGGACCGATTGTCCGTTCAAACGAGATAGAGAAAGATAAAAAGAAAAAGAGAGAAAAAGAGAGAAAGAGAAGGGAGGAGTGAGGAGGGCGGCGGCGAGGAGAGAGAGAGAGAGAGAGAGAGAAAGAAAGAGAACTAGAGAGGAAGATAGATAAATGGAAGTATATTATGTCGAAAAAGAGAAAGAGAGAAAGAGAGAAGAGAGTCTCGGCATACGCTGTGTCCAGGGAGAGAGCATTGTTAAACTGTCTTGAGGGTTGTCCTCGCGGACGAAGCCAACAAAGAACTTCATTTAGCGAGAAAGAGACGACCCCACGCGTTCGCGTCGCACGTCAAACGCCGAGAATATCGATTTTGCGGCAAGTACGATTTGGCGATTAGTTTTATAAGCGATCATTTTAATTCGAACCTTTTTCCTTTTTTTTTTTTTTTTTTTCATTCTTTCGAAATAATATAAAGAGAAATACGTGTATTCTCCAATAAATATTACAAAGTCATTTTCTCTCATTGATCAATTGATCGAATTTAAAGGATTTGCCAGATTCGTTCGAAGGATTATTTAATGATTTATGAATTATTGCGAAATATATTCTTCAAGTATAGATATTAATCTTCCTTCTGTCCTTCCCTCCCCCCCCCACCTCCCTTTCCTCATTCCCACTCACTCTGATCCCCCCTTTTTTTTTTTTCTATTAGTATCTCGATAGAGTAGTGTAACGTTTAATGCACAAATTACGTCGGGAAATATTTTCTATTGATTGTATTTATATACATACGAAGAGCTTTATTTAAGTGCATTAAAGATAATAGCGTGTAGATCAATGATATGTATATATATGTGTCTATGTACCTACGTCTATATATGTGTATGTAAGAATATCTTGGAAATACGAGACAACGAGTTTCTAATTAGCAGTTTATTGGGCGCAGTTCTCGATAGTCTCCATATACGCCTTCCATTCGAACCTTTCACCACAACCACTTCGATCCAAGTGTATCCTGTCTTTCTGTCTTTCTCTTTTCATTTGTCTCCTTTCGTACCATCTTTCTTTCCTTACTGAATCTTTCTCTTTCTCTCTCTCTCTCTCTCTCTCTCTCTCTCTCTCGCTCTATCTATCTGTCTTTCTCTTTCTCTTTCTTTTTCATTCTTTTTCTTTCCGTTCTCCATTTTCCCCTACCCTTTAACTCAGGCAACGGTCGTTCGAGACTTCGTTCTGTCCACTTTGGTCGGCTTTCGCCAACTCCAGGGTTTTTGCGGCGGCGAGGGACCGGAGGATGGCGTTCACAATTAAACTCAATCCTATACAAGTTGTTTTTCTTTTGATTCGCTTCGCTCACCCTCACATGACAATTCCAATTTAGCCCGGGCAACTTGTTCTCCTCGACCTACCGCCACCCATCGTCCACCCTCTTTTCCAGCTCAACCCTCTCCCTCTCTCCGTCTATCTATCTCTCTCACTCATTCACTCGCTCGCTCACTCACTCATTCTTTCTATCCTTCTCTTGCACATTCGCTCGCTCTTTACTGTTTACGGAACAACAACAACGAAAGAGGAACGAGAGGGTGTACGTTGGAGAGACTTTTCGATGTTTCAATCAGACATGACCGTCGTCCGAGCACCAAAGCCTCTCTCTCTCTTTCTCTTTCTCTTTCTCTTTCTCTCTGATACTCTCGCAGTTTAGAGAGAGAGTGGGAGCTAGGGAGGGGGTGGTTTTAGATAGATACCAAGCTAGCGAGGTGGTAGTAACAACGAGGATGATGACGATGGTGTAGTGCTGGTTGATGGTGGTGGTGGTGGTGGTGGTGATGGTGTAGGTGGTGGGATGGACGACCGGCCCAGGCCCAGCTCTCTCCGTTTCAGCCAATTCGTCGGCTCTCTCGAATTCAATGCATGTTTTAATGAAACACCGCTGGCCCGCTGCCCATTGTCAGAAGCATTGTTGCCTAGATGACTGGTCGATCGAAGGCCTCCGCGCTTTTGTGAATCCACCACCCTGTTTCGACTATACCTACTCGTTTTCTCTCTCTCTCTCTCTCTATCTATCTGTCTCTATCTTTCTTTTTCTCTTTCTTTTTCTCTTTCTTTCTCTCTCTCTCTCTCTCTCTCTCTCTCTCTCTCTCTTCTCTCTCTCTCTTTCTCTTACTCATCCACATCCTCCTCTAGTCCTCGACTGGCCTCAGAATTCAGTGCATAGCGGTTATCCACGCTCGCGGTACCCATATCGGCGTTTTGGAGAACGTCCAAAACAACGTTCAAGACTCCGAAACGTCCGAATCCTCTTCTTTTTACCACGGCAGAAACCAGTAGCCTGTACGTACCTTTCAGGTACTTGGATAAGGGGTACGAGAGGGTATACTGAATTCGGACCGTAATTCGGCAATTACGAATGGAGCCACCGGTTTAAATCTACTCTTTAACCAACAGCCCACCCCCAACCCGCCACCGTTAATGATGCATCCTTCTCGATAGTCGGTCTTTTGGATCTTTGTTCGGCGCTCTGGCTCTTGTTTTAATCGAGGAGTGCGCGTTGATTCAGAAATCGCGTTGTTAGCTACTCGGTTAAGTACTTCGGAATGCTTCCGAAACGAAGGGGACACGCTGCTTTTCAAAATGTCAAAGGCTACCCGGTTAGACTTCTAATACGTTCTCGTTCGCCGAGCTAACGATGAAAAAGAGGCATCGTATAATAAAAAAAAGAAAATAAAAAATAAAAAAAAAAAGGAAAGAAAATAGAAAGAAAGAGAATCAAAAAAAAAGAGCAGGATCGAGCGAGTGTTACAAAAGTACGTGTACATACGACTTCTCGGTGAATTCTACAAATCTTTCTCTCTCTCTCTCTCTATCTCTCTCATTCTCTAATTTCGTGTCTCGCCCTGAAAGAGACAGAGAGATAGAGTTCTTTTCGATCGAGGATCCAATAGTAATTTGGCAAAATAGCAAGTAACTACATATAACATGGGAAAAATTGAAAATGTTACTTACTTTGAAATTAATCGATTTGTCGCACGCTTAGATTTTCTGCTTTTTCTTCTATCCATTTCTTTTTTCTTATTTATTTAATTTTTTTCTTTTCTTTTCTTTTTTATCTTTCTTTCTCCCTCTCTCTCTCTCTCTCTCTTCCTCTCTCTAATACAAATAGGAATATGTTTAATAAAGCGATACATTTAATTAGCGAGCTCTTTGTCGATATGCGTTCGGCCTCGCGATGTTCCTCTACGTTACGCTATTTTCTCTCTCTTTCTCTCTCTCTCTCTCTCTCTTTTTCTCGCAATGATCGAATAGCTCAACATCTCCATCAGAAATATCACCAACACCACTATTACCAGCAGCAGCATCACCATCACCACCACCACCACCACCATCACCATCATCCCTGGTCTCTCGCAAACCATGTACGGATTGCCAGCGATAAGATACAACGCTTTTCATTCGTACATAGCTAGTCGCATTGATGGACGGACAGACTGGCGGACGTTGCGACTTTTTTCCGTTTATGAACGTTTTCTACGGTACTCGCAGTATCCAGTGGCGGACGGATACCGGGATACGAGGGGTTGGGAGTATGTCATTGTGTTGTATTATCGGCTCTCTCCACCTCCTTTTCCTCTTCTACCGACAGCACCACCATCACCTCCTCTTCCTCTTCCTCCTCCTCTTCCTCCTCCTCCTCTTTCTCTTCCTCCTCTTCCTCGAACATAGCCTGCTCGCGAGAGAATCCGGTAAGTGGGGGTGGTTAGGGAGGCTAGGGGGTTGGTCGGTCGGTCGTTTCATCGCCAGTGACGTCGACGGTACTAGCGTTCTTTTCTACCGGGGAATTTGTATTCATTGTCTGTTGCACACCCGTGCACGTGGTCATGATAAAAATTCTTCCCTCGATTCGAAATAGGGTTGGAGAGATACAGAAAGAATTTCCCTGACGTTCACGATATATTCTCCACCTAGATCGTGCGGAATAGTCATGACGAACGATGCGGAACAGACGGCGCAATACGTTTTTATTAAAGGGGGGGGGGAGGGGGTAGGGGGGAGAGCCAATTTTAATCAGAGGTTTTCTCTGTTTTCATCGAAATTAATCCTCGTGTATTTTTTTATTAATATTTTTCCTTTTTTTTTTCTTTTTTTTTTTTTTTTTTTTTTTTCTATAATATTCTTTTTAATGAAATAAAGAAAAGTAAAGGAGAAATTTTCGTCAGAGGTTTATGGATTTATATTAGGCTTTTATATTTATCTTCGAACAAAATCTTCGACAAAAATATTTCTACAGTAATTAATTTATTCAGTATTATATTTGAAAAGCTCGAATAATCGTATAATATTTATCACTGCTTAAATCTTGATTCGTTTCATTGGTCATTATGAACGAATCCGTTCATATGTAATAAAGTGATGTGCTATCATAAAACGTATCCATTTTATCCAATTCGAAGCTCGTATTTCGGAATCTCTTTTAAAGAATAAAAGAAACAAAGGAAAAGGAAAAATAGAAACAAAAGCAAAACGAAACAAAGGAAAAATAATAATACATATTGACCAAAATATCTTTTTTTCTCGTTTTTTTTTTTTTTTTTACTTTTGTCGTGGTAACCGTCATAAAAAATTATGAAGGAAAGAAGGGAAAAATTATCCTCGAATGTCATACTGTTGGCTCTGTACTTACGTGCGAAAGGTAAATCAAAATAAAAATAAAGAAAATAAAGAAAAAAAAAAAAAAAAAAAAAAAAAAAAAAAAAAAAACGAAGAAGGCAAAAAAACAAAAAATAATCAAGAAAAAAAGTAGAAGAGTAAAAAAGAAAAAAGACAACGAAGATGAATTCGGTCTCCGAGCCTCCAGCGAAGTGTCCTAGTACAATGACGAGCGCAGGAGAAACGAGTCTCGGGTCCCGCGAAGGGATAAAGGAACATTATCCTCAACAATAAAGGACGGTCCAGAAAAGGAGAGTATGCAAGTTTGTGCGAAGGCATGTTTTTCGTCCATTGTCGCTCGGTATAATGCTTCATAGTCTCGGTGGCGGAATCTCTGCCAGGTGCGCTTCGGTCATCCCTCTTTTTCTTCTTCCAGTTCTTCTTCTACCTTCTCTCTTCTTTTCGGAGAACGCGTGGAGACGGGGTAGTTTCATCGTCGAACGTTTTCGTTCTCGTTCCTCGTATTCGCTCCAGGCGACGGAGATATTCTATGTCGGCACCCGCAACTTATTGTCACGAAGCGTCAAACAAACAACAGAGAAAAGATCTCTTTCTTTTCCCTTTTTATATCTTTCTTTCAACTAGAAATATCCTTCCAAAAAAATTCAACCCTCGAACTGAGAAACAGAAATGAAACGAATAATATCAAATTCTAACATCCTTTAATATCCTTTTTTTTTTAATCGATAAACGTTGATCAAACGAACGAAATAAAAATTATTACACATTAATACGAAATGTATTCATATACGTAGAATAGAGATAGAGAGAGAGAGAGAAAGAGAGGGAAGAATACAAAAAAGAGAAAAAAAAAAAAGAAAAGAAAAAAAGAAGAGTGTATCTAACGCAACGACCTAAGTTTTCATGGGAATTCTACCGTGTCGTAGATACTATACGCATTTTTGTATCTTTAGCAGGGCGTCAGCCTGTGACGACGAGGCGAAACAGAGCTCGAAAAACGCTCTTCTACCCCTTTTCACCTGATCTTTTCTCACTTTCTCTCTCTCTCTCTCTCTCTCTCTCTCTTGGAATGTTAGGCGCGAGTGCACGGTCTGGTCTCTAATTAAGTAAATGCCTGGAAGCTTTGCACACGTTGCGGCGATAGACAATGTTTCCCAGTTCTCACTCGTACCACCCCCTTTGCTGATGTGCGTCGGACTGCGCTCGCGCGTACCTCTCTCACTCTCTCTCTCTCTCTCTTTCTGTCTCTGATTCTCTTTTTCTCTCTTTCCATCCTCTCTTCACCCTTCACGTCTTCTTCTCGTTCTCGCCCGCAAACCGAGATCCCGGCTTCCCTGTTCCATCAGCGCGTGTAGCTCGCTTTAATTAAATGCTTTCAGCGGGGCGATTTTCGAGCCCGGCGAGCTCCAAGCCGTGTAAAAGCCCTATAAGAATCGCGAGGTGTCAGCCTAGAAAGAGTTTCGAGTCCCGTGAACGCGACAGAAAGAGATGAAGGAGCCGAAAGCGAACGGAGTTAGAAAGAAAGAGACAGAATAGGGCTGTCGAAGAGGATGCAAAGTTTTAACGCAACTATATTTCTTCTTTCTTTCTTTCTTTCTTTCTTTCTTTCTTTCTTTCTCTCTTTCTCTCTCTCTCTCTCTCTCTCTCTCTTTTTTTATCTGTCCATTCCACTTCTCTTTTATTTCGACTTTTTCTCCTCCTCTTCCTCCTCCTCCTCTTCTTCTTCTTTCTTTATTCTCGAGCCTCTTCTTCTTCGTTACTTTTCGCAGTTCTGCACAAGTGTTCACTGTCTCTCTCTCTCTCTCTCTCTCTATTTCTTCCATTTTGTTTTTCTGTAAGATTGAAGAAAAGCAGGCGAGAAGCGTGTAACTCCGATTGTAAGGGACTTGCCACTTTGTCGCCTGCGACCCTTTTTTCCCTCATGGCCCGTTCTCTTTTTAACATGTTGTTACCTCGCATTCGTTTTTCTTTCTCTCTATCGCGCGGTTATACCAGTTTACTTCGAATGCGCGAGCTCGTTAATATTTGAACGCACCACCGACGCGAAATTCCGTCCTTTCAAAATTTTATTAGCGAGTTCTTTACGTCCAAGAATGTTGTTTACAATTTTTTTTCCTTTTCTTTTTTTTTTTTTTTATTATTCTTCCGACCGATAATAAAGAGAACAAACGAAGTTAAGCGATAAAAATCAAAAGGTGTATTAGAAATTAGTCAGACTTCCTTTGAAAAAAGAAGCAAAAAAATAAGAAAAAAAAGAAAGATATTCACGAGTTCCCAATTGCCAAATAATATACCATATTGGTAAATACTTCGTGATTTTTTTTTAATGTATTAATCTCTGGCAAATAAATAAATTCTCAATGAACAAGTAATATAATGACGATTGAAAAATGCTTGAAAGAAAAAAAAAAAAAAAAAGTAGAAAAAAGGAAGAAAAAAATTGAAAGAAAAAAGAAAAAAAAGAACGAAAAAGTAAAAAAAGAAAAAGAAAAAAAATAAATCAGTTCATTCGCATTTCATAAATTCCTTCGTTACGTAGGTAGAATATTGCCGTTCTTCTCTCTCGTTCATGTGTCCAAGAACAATGGAATGAAATTCTTCCCGCGGAGCGAACCCTTCTCCCTTTTTATTGACGGAGCAGAAAGAAAGGGGCGCTAATTTCTCTAATTTGATTGCGGCAATAGTCTCGGTCATGCGGCAGCGACGATATCATCCAACGGCCAGAAAAAAGAGAGAGAGAGAGAGAGAGAGAAGAAAAAGGGAGACACGCGCCCAACGGTATCAAGGGCCGCGTGATTTCACGATTCGCGGTTCCGTTGACGCGAGTGCCAGGGAATTTAAAAATCCAGCCGCATGTGTGTCTCGCATCCGCGCGACACCCACCGACAAAACAAAAAGAAAGGAAGAAAGAGAAAGAGAGAGAGAAAGAGAGAGAGAGAGAGAGAGAGAGAGAGAGAGAGAGAAAGGAAAAAATAAAAAGGAAGAAAAAAAAGGAAAGGAAAGAGAAAGGGAACCTTGCACAGAGAGATGCATAAAGTTTGCACCGATGCTAGAAAAAGAGAGAGAGAGAGAGAGAGAGAGAGAGAGAGAGAGAGAAGCGAGTAGTGCCGAGGAGATGAGGGGGTAATAAAGAAACGGCGCATAGCGTCGAGCGTGCACGGTGAGGGCGCGTTACGGCGCCCAGACTTCAAAGGGCTCAACGCCAATTACAGAGAACTGAAGAAAAAGAAAGAGAGAGACAGAGAAAGAGAGAAAAAGAGAGAGAGAGAGAGAGAGACAGAGAAAGAAAGAGACAGAACGAAGAAAGGGTTGGAAAAAAAGATAGAAGAAAGGGAAGAAAAATTTTCCGCAGAAAAGAAACTCCCTTATTCGCGTGGGCCACCCTGTGTAAAACGCGTCAGGATCTTTCAATGAAAGCGAGTATTAGCATTCGTTTCTCTGTTAACCTCTCATACGGAATGGTTGAACATGATGATTATATATGGTCTCCCATGAAAAATTTAATTTATTCATTATTTCTAATTGCAATTAATATTAGATCGATTCGAATTAATGGAAAATATAATAGAGAGATCTTCTTTTGGAACACTTTGAGATATTTTTCTTTGAACGTTTCTTGAACGAAGAAGAGAGAGAGAGAAAGAGAGAGAGAGAGAGAGAGAGAGAGAGAGAGAGAGAAAGAAAAGAAGGAAGAAAACGGAAAGTAAGAAAGTAAGAAAGAAAGACAGAAAGAAAGAACGTAGGAAAGAGAGAAAGAAGGAAAAAACATTTCTTTCTCGTTACGAATTAATCGGAGCTTAGGCGACGCTAATTGGCATTGAAAATAGGCGCTAACGATAGCTATATAAGTACTTACTCAAGCCAGAAACGAGCTCAGTTTCAGTCTCTCTCTCTCTCTCTCTCTCTCTCTCTCTTTTCTTTTCTTTCTTTACCTGTTTCTGCCTCTGAGAGACGACAACAACGACATCATAGCACGCTCGTAAGAAGTCAACTCGGCGATCCCCGCAACCATGCCGTCAAAGCTATGAACTCGCCCACGAAAGAATTTCGCGCACAAAACGAGCGAGTAATTAATTAAAGCGGTACAAAGACAAAGACAGAGAGAGAGAGAGAGAGAGAGAGAGAGAGAAAGAGAGATAGAGAGAGAGTAGTGTTTCTTTTCCTTTTTTTTTTTTGTTTTTTTTTTTTGATACCTGGGTAGGGGTTTTCTCTTTTGCAAACGAAAGGAATAACAAGGTGTCTACCATAACGAAGCTCGTTTTTCTTGCATTATTTCCTCTTTTATGTCGTGCGAGATCGAATAATTTCAACTCCTTCGCTCGATCATTAATATTGAAAAAATAAAAGAAAAAGAAAAAAAAAAAAACAAAACTATCTTAAACATTCATAAGAAATAGTGAAAATTTGTCGAGAGATAAGACTTATCGAAAGAAATCAAAAATGTTGAAAAATTAATTTGCCTTTATTTATTTATTTTTTTTTTTTTTCTTTTTTCTTTTTCTTTTGACATAAAAGAAAAGAATGAAAAGAAAAACAAAAGAAAGCGAAGGGAACAAAGAAGAGAAAGAAAAACCAATAGAAGGAGAAAAAAGAAAAGTGTAACAAGAGAAATGCAAATAATAAGAAATTATGATGAAGAATTAATATAAAAAATATGTAATAATGTTTATTTATAATATAATAGATTTCTTCGTAACAAGTAAAAGAGGCACGTGCTGATAATTTTAGGAAAGAGAGAGAGAGAGAGAGAGAGAGAGAGAGAGATTTTAAACCTTTGTAGTGTAAAAGGGAAAAAAAAAAGAAAAAAAGAAAAGAAAAATAAAAAAGAAAAGAGGAAAGGGACGTGGCGAGGTCGCCTTTGAATACGGTCACCAGTGACTCGCGCTAATTATACCGTTTTCTATTACTATTCCCTCCGGAGAGGGCATCAGTGGAGGAAGAGGTGGAGGCGTTGTAAAAGAGCTGCGCGTACCGAGTTCGTTGTTTTTGCGTTGTTCTTTACAGAGAAATACAGCCAAGAATAACTCGACTCTCCCCTGAAACTTGTTTGTGTCCCTTGAAACAGGGCATTTGTCTTCATATCTATTGTCTTTCTTTCCTCTAGTAATATCATTAGATATGTATGTATGTATGTATATTATTTTGCGAATGAAAGAGGATGGGTTCCATTTCAATATATTTACTCTTATTTTACTTTATACTTTTTTATTTCATTTGTCTATTTTCTTTTCTTTTTTTTTTTTTTCCTTTTCTTTTTTTTTTTTTTTTTTTTTTTTTTTTTTTCTCCTTGCGGTAAGAACTATCCGAAAGAATTATAACTATTACAATAGAATGGATGACCTCTTTGAATAGTTATCCTCGTACAATTTTTTTTTAAGGAAGAAGATAATAGTAGAATTCAGGATCAATTTTCCATGAACCTCTTGAAGAATCAATTGACCATAAATTTTACTGTGACAAACGAAACAAAGCTAACGGAGAAGTAAATAAATTGAAGGGAGAAATAGATAAATGTGTTCAAACATTAATGTTTATAATTTATAGTTTCAAATAATAATAATAATAATAATAATAAAGATGGGATAATCTTGTCTTTCGAAACAAAAGAGAAAGATTGATATAGATAGTTGTTAACAATTTTTCAAAACTTTTGGAAACCTAAACCAACAAATATTGTAATCTGTCATCCCTTTTCAAGTTTTGAAGGTTAAAGAAAATTTCTAATAAAAGATTTTCTTACAAAAGTAATATTATACTGTAAAATTTATTAATTGTCAACATTTTTCGAGAGAAAAAGTTTCTTTTTATGTCATAAATTATCTAATAAATTATTTTTCCAGTTATTATTTTCTTTTTCTTTTATTCTTCCATAAAATCATTAAATAACTGTCATCGAGCTATGACCTCCAATTCTTACTATGAAATATATTTTCTATTTCAAGCTGAAATAATTCGATTCAATATAAGATAAATCTTGTTGTTTTACTTGTAATTAAAATAGAAAATCAAAAATATTATTTGATCGTATCTTTTAATATATATTTATAATAATTTTATTGTGATTTATAAATGTCATTTTAAAATATCAATAATAATTTTATTGAAACTATTTATTGAATTATACAAATTATTATGCTGATACTGAAAACTTTGAAACGTTTAAAACGAAACGACGAATATCTACAGGAAACACATAAGTTTACCTACTTGAAACAGGATACACTCTTAGATTGAAACAAACAAGCTTCTTTCCAGAGATCCACCTGGTAGTTGAATATTTCTTTTTGTCAAGAGAGAAAAAGAGACAGAGAGAGAGAGAGAGAGAGAGAGAGAGAGAGAGAGAGAGAAGGAGAGAGAGAGAGAGAGACATTTTTCAGACGTATCGGGCCACGTTTCCCGGTGAGATTCATGGTGCGGACATCCGGGTATTTGTGCAACGGCGATGTGCAACATGTAGGCACTTAGAACGTTCCTTTGTCCTGTATTGTGAGCCCCAAACATACATTTCTTCTAATGTCCATTGTCATGGACCATGCCGCTCCAGTTATGGACGCTTTTCCACGCAACGGCCATTCTTCGATGAAACGTTCCCCATAAGGTTATAGAAACTTTGTGCTTTCTAACACACTAAATATTACGATTTTTATCGAACAATAAATAAACCAGACGATTGACATTCGTAACTTAATATAGCGTTAAAGAATTATTAAAATTAATTTTAAATATTTTCACTTTCATCAATGATGACAATGGCACGTTCAAAAGATTCTTAAGCGTAATATATCATAACTTTTCGAAGTATGGAACAATAATATGATCCGAATACTTGACGTCGAAACTTGTGATATTGTATGGAAAGAAAAAAAAAAAGAAAAGAAATAAAAAACACAAAACAAAAAAAAGCAAAAGAAAAAAAAGAAAAAAATAAAAAAGAAAACAAATCTAAACAAAATTATTTAAAAATTACAAAGAGTTCACTCTTTGCTTCTTGATTGACTTCAAAATAAAGGACAAAAATGAAAAAAAAAAAAAAAAATACTAAAAAAGAAAAAGAAAAAGAGAAAATAATAAAATGATAAAAGAAAAGAAGAGAGAGAGAGAGAGAGAGAGAGAGAGAGAGAAAACGAAAGAAGAAAAATGTGCACGGAGTGCAACGTTTTGGAGTGCAGGTTTCGTTTACATCGGGTCAGGTCCTACTCAGGGCGTATTGCTTTCCGTGGGATTGAAGTGCTCGTAAAACAAACCATCCTCTCACGTCTCCCCTCCCATCCCACTTTGAAATTAGAGCAGTCTTGTGGCTCCTGCTAACGCACGCATGTTGTACCTATACATATACATACGCGCGCGCACGTACACACACACATACATATACAGACACATAGACATACATATATATCTATCGTACGAGCACCGACTCGTCCAACGTGTACGTCCTCTTCACCTCCTTCCTTCCTCGCCCGATACAATGTTCTTCCGTCCCTCTCCCTCTCGTCGTGAAACTAACACTGCGCATTACCATGACAATGGCTAGATTAAAAAGGAAGGGGAGTGTACACGCACCCCTAGTTTCCTTTTCTTTACCGCGAGCAGAGGGGAGGGGCGGGGAGGGGGACAGGAGGAGGAAGAGATAGGGTTAGAGGGTAGGAGGTATAACGGGGAAGGGGAGAGGGAGAGCGAACGACGTGTCTGACACGTATGGCCGAACCTTGGAAACAGAACGTTTTACGAACGCCCAAACTTTCCAATGGGGAACGAGGGTTGCCGCCTCGAATCCTTTTCCTTTTCAGGTGAATCGATTGCGCGAGTAATCCACCCTTGTCACCCTATAGCAATATAAGAACTAGAAGAAGCTCGAGGAAGAAGTGTTCGATGGAACGGGATTTATTTTGAATCGGTTCCCTTCGAATCTTCATCGATTGATATTTTATGATCTCTGGCGTTGATTATTTTCAACTATGGATCACGTAGATTTGTTAAGTCAACGTTATTTTTCTTCGATCGATCTTCTCCTTTTTTTTTTTTGATCTATCGTTTTCTTTCTTTTTCTTTTTTCTTTTTCTATTTTTTTTTTGTTTGTTTTCTTTTTTCCTTCTTTTCTCCCTCAGAACTAAATCCTCACGAACTAAATGTATAATTTATTAGACAGATTATTATAGAGAAAGGTGTCCAAATACTAACATCAAATTGTACAATAGTCGTTGACTCCTATAGTCAAGAGTTAACGATTTTCAATAATGATTGAACGTCGGCATCACTCTTCGCCAATCAGAGAGTGACGCTGACATTCGGACAAACGAACAATTGCAAAGCGCTAAATGCTCTACGGTACGCGTTCAATCCTCTGAATGTAGCCGTCGTCTATTCGGGGTTCCACCCTGCTATTACAGTCAATGGCGGGAACATACGAAACACTATTCATGCAGCACGCTTGTTCCTTACACACATCATTCTAAGTATAGTGTAACTCGGCTGGATGAATCTACCGAGCTCTCTTAATGGTGGGGGATGCGAGTGACGCCTGTTTGCAAACGTTCGACCAAATTCTCGGGGAATCGAACAATGGTTTCCATCCTCCTACGATGTTAACGAATTGGAAGAGAAATAAATTGCTTGCGATTTAATGTTTATCGTTTTGTTTGTGTAGAAGAAAGCAAAAAAGAAAAAAAAAGAAGAAAGTAAAAGAAAAAAAAAAAAAAAAGAAAAAGGGAAAGAAAAAGTGAAAAGAAAAGAAAATTAATAATAAATACTTGTGATGGGAATTAAAAAAAAAAGAAAAAAAAAAGAAAAAAGAATCACACAAGGTCATAAGATTTCAATTGAGAAAGCTTGAAATCAAACAAAGTCAAGTATGGTGGTCGCGGAGATGGCATAGAGAATCCGATAGGAATCCTTGATGGGATTCTTTCGATCCTCGGCAAGTATTTCTGCGGAGGCAAGGGATCGGTGTCGCGTGAAATTCAATTATGTCATTCATTGCTCTTGGCGGCTTTTCTGGGGATCTCTCTCTCTCTCTCTCTCTCTCTCTCGCCTCCCTCCCCGTGCTCCTTCTTCGTAACCCTAAAACCGTCGATGATCCCCATGCAACGTGGTACTGGATGATCCGCAGATGCGTCACACAGAAGTGTATGTCGCCGATCGTGTCCCACCCTATAAGATATATATCGCCTTTCACAACGTCACCGCAATCACTGTCCCGTCGAATTAGCTAGATTTCTAGCTGGCTCGTCCTCTTTTCTCTTTCTGCTCCTTTTGCTCCATTCTCTTTCCCTTTATCCTCTTCTCTCTTTCTTTTTTTTTCTTTTTATTTTTTTTTTTTTCCCCTATGCGAATTTGCTCCTCGTATTTGCCAGTCGATTTTTCATCCCAACGACGGAACGTTGAGTCCCGTCTTCTTCTTTTTCTTCTACTTCTTTTTTTTTTCTTTTTCTTTTTCTTTTTTTTTTTTTCTTCTTCAACTAGCTTCAATCGAAACCCTTAAGCGTGAGTTCGACAGAGACATTCACCCTTTGCAGCTTCCGTATTCTTCCACCTTCGCAAAGAGAGCACGAGAATCGGAAGAACCAACGTCGACGATCCTTACACGCGTCGTTGACTCGTCCTGTGCTCTTCTATTTCTTAAAGGATCCCACCGCCGAGACCGACGACCTTTTTCTTCCACTCTCATGAGAGTCCTTCTGCTCGCGGCAAACAGGATGCTTAATTGGCCGATTTCATGCTTTATTTCATTTATTTCCTTGCAGCATAATTCAAGTTTGTTTATTTTATCAAAGAATCGAATGTCATAGGGCAAAGATAATCTTATTATTTATATTATTGATAATTAATCACTTGTTGATATTAACGTTATAACAAAATGTTTATATTTCGATTAAATCGACGATTTTATTGAGTCGACGCTCAAAGATTCTTCCATTTTACGTAAAATACGAAATAGTGCACTAAGCTGTTAATTATAACAGTACGTTTACAATAGTAGATTGCAATAATAGATATTCATGAATGGGATGACCGTCATAACTTGAATGAATTCCGCCTGGGAAGTAGGTAGGTCTAACCTTGAGTCCGTTAGTCGACCATGCAATAAATTCACACAAGGCTGCTTTTCTCGAATTGTCGACACTTTGATTTTACGTTCTTTTCTTTTATTTATTTTCTTTTTTCTTCTTTGTTTTTTTTTTTTTTTTCTGTGGAATAAAATCCTGACGACAACGAATTAAATGAATTCCTTTTTCCGGCAAATAAAAACAACGACACTTATCCATTACTTTTATGTTTTCCATTATGGTACTTATTTCACATTATTTTCAACTCATTGATCGACATTTAGCCTACATAAAAAAATAAATATATATATATATATACACTTATACATAAAGAAAGGACCGCGTGAAGTTTTTCCACGGTGAATAATAGAAATTCATAGGTGATTTTTGACGCACCGTAATCCACGATGGGGTCCGTCACCTTAACATCACCGTACATTTTTTTTTTTTTTTTTTGAAACGCACAGAATCCCGTCGACTCAGGGCGTGAAACGATAGACGTCAGAGTTTGAAAATTATGGGTAAAAAGGGGGAGGGGGCTCCATTATCGATGCTCTCCTTTCACCTCTTTCTTTCTCCCTTCACGCCCTCTTTCATTTCCCTCCTTCGTTGGTTCTCGGTTCCGCATCGCAACGGGGATAATTATTCCCTTCTAGCAACAAGTAAGGAAACACATGTCTCGAGGTAGAAGCATACCAAGAACGTTGGAGCACCGGCCGCTAGACCACGTGGACCAAAAGCGATATAATAAATCCGAACCCTCGTTGTAACGCAATTTCGACGGCATTGTCCTCGTCATAGCCCAAGCTCGGCCGGTTATGAAACTCAATTCTCATTGTGGATTCCGTTCGGGAGGTATAAGCTCGACCCCTCGTTTTTAGCCTTTCGAACCCATTGCAACGTGGAGAAAGAATGAAAGAGGAGAAAAAAAAACAAGAGAAGAGAAAGAGAGAGAGAGAGAGAGAGAGAGAGAAGAAGACACCAGAGGAGGAACCAGTTTCTTCATCGTTTCTCTGAGAGGAGTGTCCTAAGTCCAAGAGTCCTTCTTTTCTCAGGACTTCGAAAAGTTTGAGTTCAGAATGAAACGAGCTAGTGCAACGAGCTTGGACCCTATCTTCTAAAGAGAAAAAGAGGTAGATAGAAAGAGATAGATAGATAGAGAGAGAGAGAGAGAGAGAGAGAAAGAGAGAGAGAGAAAGAGAGAGATTTTAGCCATGAATATTCCAAACTACCACGAATGGTCGGAAGAAGGCGCCAGGAGGAGAGAAGGAAGGCTATGAATGTCATCCGCAAACGTTAATCGACGAAATACAAAAGCCATTAGACTCTACCGTCGAGTGGTGCACGTCGAGGGCACCGGAGAGCAGCACGCCCATGTCATTTTCGCCATTGTACCGGTGCTACAATTAGAGCCGACTTCGACACCGCACCGGTGTATCGTTGATTGCTACCTATTGTCATCATCGTCGACTACGATGAAGAAGCAGGGATGAGGATCTTTCTTGTGTTTCGCTTCGAAAACGAATTTTACATTGGGATCATCTTTTTTGTTTATAGAAAATGTTTTCAAATTGAAATCTTCCTGTTGATCGTTCAATTCTTCGATAATTCTATTAATAATAATCTATCGTTAATCCTCGACGTCGTCGTCGTTTTCATCTCGTCAAAAGAAAATTAAAGAATGCATTTCTATTTGGATAGTTTTCGGCTTCAACGCTTTCATAGTTATCATATCTTCCTTATGATATTTCTTGATTTCTCTGCGTGACATTAGGGAGCAGATCGGAGACATAGAAATTTTCGACGGTGCAACACAACCGTTTCACATTGTCCGCCGACACCTTGGAGACGCGGTTTAACAAAACGCTCTCACACGCCATGAAACTTTTATTCCTTGAAATGGATGATGGCCGTGATGCCTTTCACAACGGGTGGCTGCCGTTGCCGCTGCTGTTGCTGCTGCTGCTGCTGCTGCAACTGTTGTTGCTGCTACTACCTCTGCTGGTGCTGATGCTGATGCTGTTGCTGATGCTGGTGCTGGTGCTGGTGCTGGTGCTGGTGCTGGTGCTGGTGCTGCTGAAAAGATCCTATCTAACGCGAGGTGGGCGTATGATGCTCTGACAGAACAAGCTCTTTCTTCAAGGAGAAAGAAAGAAAGAAAGAGAGAGAGAGAGAGAAAGGAGAAAGAGAGAGAGAGAGAGAGAGAGAGAAGGAGAAAAAAGGAGCACGTAGACCTTTCTTTCTCGAATACAAATATGCGTGTGCCACCTGTATGAATTAAGCCTACCGAAAAACTCCCTTTCGGGTCCTACCTTCTATCGAATGAAAAGGAAACTACGAACACGAATGCGGGATCAACGGGATTGTCATCCGGCTATAAGTTTCGTGTTATACTACTCCCACTATGCACCATGCTGGAGATATCCACCGACGTTGATATATCTTCATTATTCCATTTGAATAGCGTATTCCTGGTGGGCGCTCAATTTGATCTCCATATTATTTATTTATTTATTTATTTATTTATTTATTTATTTATTTATTTATGAGAATTCGACGATTGTCGTAAAAAAAAAATAAATAAATAAAATAAAAGTATCTATATCTATGTAGAAATCGAGAATCGACGAACATCCTTAAAAAAGTTTATTTTATTTTAATTTTTAAGAAAGTATTGTATAATCAAAGTCTATTTAATTCATAGAAATACATAATATCAATCGTAAAATTATTACAATAATCATAATAATTAATAAATCTCAAATATATTTTGATCTGACGTACATATGTTAGAGCTAATGATATTTGTTTATTTATTATTTTATCATTTTCCTTTAAAATTAAATCTTTTAAAAAGATTTAATATCATGTTATGTACACGGAAATAATCAAAAGAGAACTTTTAGTTAAAGGTTAAATATCTTATGGTCTCGCCACAAAATGCTGACTTTTATCGCTTATGTCTTGTTCTGTTTCGTCCCGACGAAGTCGTCGCGGTTTCACGAAGGTAACCATTTCGAGTGCAAAAGAAACGACTGACGTGCCATTGGACAAGACGCGTCACTCTCTTCGTCATCGTTGGAACGAAGCAAGGCACACCCTTCGGTAGGTTGGTTGGTAGGTAGGTAGATAGGTAGGTAGGTAGGTAGGTAGGTAGGTATATCTTCCTTTTAGCATTTTAAAAGCATTCCTTTGCGAGTCGATTTTTTTCGCGTTGCTTCGATCGACGCAAGAAAACTCATCGTCCTCTAAGCGACCGTTCTCTTATCGTTCGATCGTCCGATATCTTTAAATACGTAACAGAAAGAGAGAGAGAGAGAGAGAGAGAGAGAGAGAGAGTTTTCAACGACGAAAGAGAAATAATAACAATGAACATTAGGTGGGGGAAATGAAAGATGGAAAGGACGAACGATTGACTCGGTGCCCACGCTCAACGATCAATCCTCCAAATGTTCTTTCGTCCTTTTCGAAGATCGAAGTCGTCTTACGAGATCGAGTCGCGTGCCGATCATTTTCCTTTTGCAACGAATAAATTTAAAATTATTCCTATTTTCGATTATCTCTTTTTATCTCTCTCTTTCTCTCTCTCTCTCTCTCTTTCTTTCTCTGTCTATCTATCTATCTATTTATCTATCTCCCTCTTTATCTCTCTTTCTCTACATCTTTCTCTTCATCTCTCGTTACCATCAAGTTATACAAGCGAGACAGAAGAAAAGAAAACAGAATGCCGTGATACGATGTACCCACGCGTTCTCTTCTCTACGTTATATATATATACATACATACATACATACATACATACATACAGACAGACATACATATATACATACATATAATGAACATATCAGATGGCCGCCAGCCATGTCTGGGATTACATATTTGTATCCTATGTTAATGCGGAGTCGCGCTGCCGTGCATCAGCGCGATATTATTGTGATTTAGAGATTGAATGGTTAAGGTACGAGGGCAGAGAGTATTCTACGAGGGAGCATTCGGTAGAAGAGAACCGAAGAGGGAAGAGGGTGAAGAACGAGAGAAAGGAAGAAGAGAAAGAGAGAGAGAGAGAGAGAATTCAGGGGTGGGGCTAGAGCGGATCGATGCCGTGTCGTAGCTCGCTAAAGAATATCGCAGAAAACGCACTGACGTCTCGAAGCGAAGCGATAAAATCTACGATTGCTTCTCACCTTCTTGATGGACCCTTCTTCGTCTTCGTCTTCGTCTTCGTCTTCGTCTTCGTCTTCGTCTTCGTCTTCATCTTCGTCTTCGTCTTTTTCTTCTTTCTCTTTCCTTCTTTCTTAATAGGTAATACACTACCGAACAGAACAAAGTTGTAGAGAAAGAGAAACAGATAGAGAGAGAGAGAGAGAGAGAGAGAGAGAGAGAGAGCGAGAGAGAGAGAGAGTACGTACATTTCGATGAGGAACTTCTTTTTCAATCTTCGAAAGAGAAGCGTAATCGTTCGACTCGACGTAATACTTTTGAACGAATCGATGAATATCTTCTTTCCTTTGTCCTACGGTCCTTTCTTGAAATTGTTGTTTGTCGTTAAGAAAAAAAAAAAAAAGAAAAAAAAGAAGAAGAAGAAGAAGAAGAAAGGAGGAAAGAGAAAGTAAAAAAGAAAAAAAACAAACAACAAAAAAAAAAAAAAGAAAAAGAAAAAGATAAAGTTCATCGTTAATATCGAACAAGATAGTGTTCGAAAAGCTTACTGCTATCTGTTATTTTGTTCTTTCACTTTTTTTCTTTCTTTTTCTTTTTTCTTTATATAATTTAAAAAAAAAAAAAAAAAAAAAAAAAAAAAAAAAGGAAAAGAAAAAGAAAAAACACAAAGAAAAAAGGAAAAAAGAACGAAAGTTTTATTTCCCTCCACCCTGCCACCCCCTCCCCCCCCGTCATCCTACGTTGGTGGAGAACTTTCTTTGGCGACTGTACATAAGTATATGCGAGAGGAAGAGTTAAAAGAAGTCGAACCGATGGTAACCGGGTGAGAAGCTTCATATATGCTCCAAACGAAACAATAGATGCTGATGGTGTTTGATGGATGTAACCTCGTGACCCGGCTAATAAGCCGCACGGAAATAAAGAAAGACGACCGGTTCGACCGTCACTATCGAAATCTACAGTTTACATCATCGATACCGTCAAAGACTGAATTTAGATAGGATAATTTGCTGTTCACGAGCCCCGTTCCTTCTATACAACCTAACACGAGACACGGGTAAATGTTTGCGTAGCTTGTCTTATTTAAATTCATATAAATATATATATGTACATACATACATATGCATATATATATATATATATATATATATATATATATATATATAAACGTATGTATATATGTATATTATATTATACGGGTAAATATAATGTATCGTTAAATTTCTAATCGATTTAGAAAATGTATTAGCCGTACGAAGGTTTAAGACGATTTCGACGATGAGAATAATACGAGAAAGGTGTATCACGGTGGCCCCGATTTCTAATGGACGAAGAGAAAGAATTCGATTACGCGTCGAGTCGCATCCTCGTCGAGTGCAACGACGTGCCATTTGGTATATAAAGGCTCACCTGCCAGGGTTCATAATAGTGGAACAATCCCGTGGGCGTCGGACCGAGTAACGCACACTTGTGCTGCCGTTGCTGTTGCTGTTGCTGTTGCTGTTACTGCTTCTTTTGTTATTTCCTTCTTCCACGAGCAACTCGTCTCGACACTCGTCTTCTTCCATCTTCCTTCTGCTTGACGAGTTCGTTTCTCTTCTTCTTCTTCTTCTTCTTCTGCTTTCTCTCTCTCTCTCTCTTTTTCTCTTTCTCTTTCTCTCTTGGAGGCCACCCGCAGCGAATCGATCACCGCCGCCGGTCTCGTTCGTCCAACGATTTCGTTGCATTTCCAAGCGAGACTCCTCATCGAGTTCTCCACACCAAGTGGAGATTATATATTACCCAATCCCTCTCTAAAACTTACTTTCGAATGTATGAAAGATTAAAAAATTTTACGTTTACATAGATATATAAATCGAATTCGAATGAAAAATTTATAACAATTCATTCATTTCCTTCGTTCAATTGCCAAAGATGACATACTATTATTTCTCGTACTATCGTCTAGCAATTTTTCGAATATTGGCAGGAAGTGACTGCGCAGATCACTTCGAAAACAAAATCTGGCCCGCTGTTATATCCTCCTCCTGTTGTCCGTCCTAAAGAAAACAGACGCAACTCTCTCTATCTCTCTCTATCTCTCTATCTATCTCTTTCTCTCTCTCTCTCTTTCTCTATATATATATATATATCTATCTTTCTTTCTTTCTCTCTTCTTTCCAAGACCTCCTATTCTTTCGATCTTTTCTTTACCTTCTCTTTTTAATTTACGCATTGTGAACTACGTTTGCCCTCTACAAAGGCGTTCCCACGAGCGGCCAATGAGTTGGCACATATAACAAAAACATTACTTCGTACCAGTTCGTCGTCTTCCATCTCTCTCTCTCTCTCTTCACCTTCTTCTTCATCTACCTTCTCCTACTCCTTTTCCACCTCCTTCTTCTCCTTCCTCTTCTTCTTCCTCCTCTTCTCCTCTTAAAAAGTCGAGTTCTAAATATTCCGACGGTAGCCGCGTAACGTCTTTTGTAGCTCGGAAAGGAGGCTGGACCAAGGATGGACGAAAACTAAGAGCGAAGCACGTGGCTGTAAAGAGGTGGTGGGGAGGGGAGGAGGCATGAAAAAGTTACAAAAAAAAAAAAAAGGAAAAAAAAAAGAGAAAAAAGAAAAAGGGTCTGCCCCTTTACCTAACAGAGATGGCCTCTTAATTTCTATCGTATACCTTCGTGGTGAATATTCTAATATTTATTTATATCGGATTAATTATAAAAGATGATTTCAATGTTTCTTTTCTCTCTCTCTCTCTCTCTCTCTCTCCTTTTTTTCTTATCGTTTTCATCATTCGTTGATCTTTCTTCTTCGATAAATCGATCGTTATCGGAATATCTCAAAATCAATTATGATAAATATAAATCAATGGTACGTATGATTTCGATCTTTCGATCATGACAATTTCTATTGTAAATTAGGTAAACGCCATTCGTTTTGTTTTCTGATAACGACGACGACCTCGACTCACCTCGTCCGGTCAATTTCAAATAACTGTGGAATTAGTGCCATAAGCACGAGCCAGCCACGGTTGGGGAAACTCGTATCCGTGCCCGTTTAGTAACAGCAAATAACTTCCCATTTAACAATGAAATTATTCGAGCGTGATGTGAAGCAAAGAAAAAAAAAAAAAAAAAAAAAAAAAAAAAAAAAAAGAAAATAAAAATAAAAATAAAAATAAAAATAAAAAAAAAAAATAAAGAAATAAAGGAAAAATCTATTTTGTTCTTAAAATAAAAAAAAAAAAAAAAAGGAAAAGAAAAAAAAATAAAAAGAATAAAGTAAAAAGAAAACAAAATAAAAATAAGAGGAAAGAGAGAGAGAAAAAAGGAGAAGAAAAAAGTGAAAGAGAGAGCATCAAACAGAGATGCAAGTAAGTATATCTATTGTATAAGAGCAGGTTCCATTCATCGAATAGTCGTTCGACGTTCCACAACGAAGGATATTAAAATAGTGCATAATCTTTGGTATTCGAAGGGAAATAAAAGTTACTTTTCGAAACGATACGACGTTTTCGTTAAGAAAGGCTCTACGAAATGAAAGATCGTTGAAAAGAAAGAAAGAAAAAAAAAAAGAAGAAGAAAAAGAAGAAGAAGAAGAAGCCCCGTGTATTCGTAGAAATTCGTAGAATCCGGCCCCCGGGAATCTTTATGGGGTCTCATGGACGTGTCGGTATGGGGCCCGTTGCATTGTTAAACGGTGCCAAGCAGTCTGGCCCTGTCTACCTACACCCTATAGGACGGATCCATTTACTGTCTACGATATTTCAAGATAAACGAAGATACGGTAATCGGTGACTAATTTAAATTCTAAATCATATGATTTATCTCGATATTTATATTATTAATAATACGAATGGTAACCAAGTATATATATAATAGGTATCGGTTATTTATTTGTCGTGACAAATCATTTATATATATACATATATATACTGATTCATTGTTATTATTTTTTTTTAGATATAATCTCTAACTAATATCTACTAATTAATAACAGTATCACAAAAATTTGTTCCCAAGAGAAATGGATAAATAGATAAATAGATAGATAGATAGATAGATAGAACGAGAAAGAGAGAGAGAGAGAGAGAGAGAGAGAGAAATAACGAGAGAACGAAGCACGTGCGATATGCACTCGGACAAGTAGACTCCGATATTCCCCGTACTTTTCTCTTCAGTGCATTCGCTCGCACGTGTGAGTAGTAGTATCATGAATCACGTGTCGCCGTTCTTGACCGTAGTTGACTCGAGTCCATTCGTCGGAGCCGACAATAAGCTTTGTGCCAGTCGTCCGGTTAATAGTGGATACATAATGTAAGACCAACCGAGGAAGGAATAGTCGTCAGCGTTGCTCTCTTCGAGGAATGCTAATATGACGGCTCAAACGATTCCCTTTCTTTCTCTTTCTCACTCTTTCTCACTCTTTCTCTCTCTCTCTCTCTCTCTCTCACTCACTTTTTTATCTCTTTCTCTTTCTCTACGTTTCTCTATCTTTTTATTTTCTACGATGTCCTCCAATGTCGCGCTGGCTTTATAGGGTTGATCGTAAATTTTCAAGAGAAACTTTTTCAACAAAAAAAAATAAAGGAAAAAAAAGAAAAAGAAATCCTGGTCCAGGGTAAAAATTTGAAGACTTCGTTCCAAGAAACGCAATGTCCTATAAACACCTTTTTATTTATGATCTGTGTATATCTCTCTTTTCTCTCTCTCTCTCTCTCTCTCTCTCTCTCTCTCTCTATCTCTCTCTGTCTCTGTCTGTCTGTCTATCTGTCTGTCCGTTGACTATTCTCTCTCTCTCTCTCTCTCTCTCTCTATCTCTCTTTCTCTCTCACTTACGTATTATATCGAACTTAACACGCATAACTTCCCAATAAAATACGATATCTACTTCTTCCAGGTCTACAACTCGATACGTACGTAAATCCAATTACGTTATGGACATCGTGGTGGTGGTAGGACCTCTGGATCAACAATTTTCTACTCGTCCTACCGTTCGTTGGAATTTCTGCGGATACAATCGCAATTAAAAGAGGAGATTTAATTGGCTCCGTTAACACGTCGACGTGCACGCCGACGCCCGTCGTATATACGTATATTGTTTCCGTCTTTCTGACCACACAAAACCCGATACGAATAAGCACGAACGATTCGTATTCGTAAAATATCGAATTCGTAGACTACCGTAGACGATTAATTAACTTGTAACTTCGTGACTCGTCGTTTGTTAGTATAGTACTTGTTTGTTACGCGCCAGATGATAGAATAGATGATAGAATAATTTTCTTTAAGCTCTTAGCTAATAAAGGATATTTGATGGAACGTAATAAAAAAAAAAAAAAGAAAAAGAAAAAAAGAAACAAACAAACAAACAAACAAATAAACAAACAAAAGAAAGAAGGGAGAGAAAAAAGAAAAGACAAAAAAAAAATAAATAAATAAATAAATCAACGTAAGAAGAAAATAATAAAATAAATAAAAAAGGTGAAGAAAAAGAAATAGTCGCGCGCTATGACGATCATTCATTTATTTTGAACGATCTATGTATGTTTGATAGTTAACTGACTCATGCCAGTATACGGATTCGATTATTGTGAAGGAAGTTCTGTTTGTATATATACTCAACGAGATAGACGTTTCTATACTTAACCCATTCTCGAGATCTTCATGATTATATCTTTCTCTTTTATATCACACATACACACACGCATGCACACACACAAAAACATATATATATATATACACATATACAAGCATACACTTATCTGCTAACTCGAATGGTAGTACTACGAATAACATTATTAAGATAATCAAATTTAAAATGGTGAAGTATACATACATACATACATACATATATACATGTATATATACATACATACATACATAGTAGATTTCACGTACGATTCTATCGGACTCAAGACGATTGCGATTTCTAAACGATTCTTGATTTCTATTTTCGATTCTGATTATAACGCACATTTGTCCGTTCTTCGCGTCCTTCAACGTCACCCCTTGATTCTACTCTCTTTTTTTCTTTTCTATTTCTTTTAAATCGCCTATTGCCGAATGCGCCTTTCCTTTTCGCTCCTTTCTTCGTTTCGAGTACTCGAACGACAATAAAAATATAATACACATATACATACACACACACACACACACACACACACACGTATCTGTGTGTACGTACGCATACACACAGATACAGATACAAAGATAGATGTATAGACAGCGTTGACTTCAGAGAAACCAGGAGTGGTTCACGTATCGTTCAATTTTCTTTTTTACCAATGAACGAGTCATTAACGTATTCGACGCCCCAATATTTTCAAATGATATCACAATGGACTTGTTCACAAGCACCGACAATGGCTCTATGTAATACCGGTTTGCATTATCTCGGCCAAGGCGTTCGTCCACTTTGCATTTTGTATTTTAAAGAAATAAAACAGAAGAAGGAGATGAAAGAGTAAAGGGCACGATCGAAAGGGGGGGAATAAATTTAACAATGAGGCACCAACGTCTCGATACTAATCGCGATACTAATTCTCAACGCGAGATATGAAAGCCAAGTGCAATTGACGGCTTTTAATACAATCTTCATTCTCGAATCAACTTTTCTACGTAACTTTGATTTATCCCTTTTCAAAACTCACAATGGACGATCATAAAAAAAGAAAAAAAAAAAAAAAAAGAAGAACTGACGACGAAGTGTGTCCTTAAGATTTTCCCTCTCTCTCTCTCTCTCTCTCTCTCTTTAAATCCCATATAACAAAAAATATAGAAAAAGAAGAGGAACATTCAAATTGATAAATTCATACGTCCAATGTCTCTAAACTTAATCATATGATTCGTCGATTAAAACGTCTAATTAAACAATACTGACTTTTTTCTTTCTCTCTCTCTCTCTCTCTCTCTCTCTATCTATCTATCTATCTCTCTTTCTTAGAAAAAAAAAAAAAATATATTTTTTTCCTCCCGTAACGAGTTAAACTCTTTATAATGTAACGTCATTTGTAATCGAATCGATATTCTGTAACGTCGATTTTTACGCGAACGAGGGCAATCAAGGCTCCCTTAGATCGAGTCTCTTTATTCGTCGATCTTACGTGATATCCGTTAAGAGGAAAGAATGAGAGAAAAAGAGAGAAAGGACTGGTATCGCGAGTGCCGTCGCATTAGCCAGCTTTTTCCGTCGTCAATGGCGTCGGTATTGTGGTGCAGCGACAACGAGGAAGAGGAAGAGAAGGAGGAGTATGAGAAGGAAAAGGAGAAGGAGAAGAAGAAGGAGAAGGAGGTGGTGGAGTTCCCGGTGGGGACGAAAGAGAAATAAAAGGAGAGTCGATGCCAAACAGAATTTAATTACGCATTAAATGCAGTTCTCCTCCTCCTCCTCCTCTTCCTCTTCCTTCACCTCCTCCTCCTCCTACCCCTCTTCCTATATATATATATATATATATATACGGTGGTCGCACCGGTGGAACTTCACAAGAGAGGCACAGGTACTCGACTTTCAATGACTGGCCCGAGGCCATTGTGAACGAATTCAAAGGATATAATTACGCTCACCTATGCCACGCTCGAATATCGCGAGCCGTTTTGTTCGCTCGTGCGAATTATCCTCGGCTCGATCGCTTCGATTCCCGATAAGACTGCCTTCTCTCCTCGTTCGTTCGTTCCGACCTTTTTTTCCCCCTTTCCATTCTTTTCACTCTCTCTCTCTCTCTCTCTCTCTCTCTCTCTCTCTCTCTCTCCTTCTCTCTGTTTTTTCCCTTTCATTGAGGGTGGCTCGACGTTCGGAAGGAGGAAGTTGATTAACACCGGTAGGGTTATATCATTGCAATCGCACACCGTAAAGAACTAATTTCCTAATACACCATCAAGACAGAAGCTAATTCCGTACTAATGAAGTAAATAAATACTACGATGTGTTTGTTATTGGACGACACCATTTGTTATTCTTTGTTATTCCGATTTGTTATTCTATGCTAAAATCTATAAGAAGTAATACTTTTTATTCGATACCGAGAAGAAGTTTGTTATATATATATATATATATATATATATATATATATATATATATATATATATATACATACACATAAACATTGAGAAGAAGTAACATCTGTCGACGCAACAAAAATCTCATTGCATACATACTTGTGTATATATGTATGTATGTATTATGTGTATATACTGTGGCATGATACAATAGCCAGTGACACGAGTAGGTACGGAATAAATAGATAGACAATTATTTATACGTGCAAACTAGTCCGATTGGTCAGTTATAAGTATTCTTCCCTTCTTTTATCTCTAACGTTGGTTTGGTATTCCTCGACATTAATTTTTCTTCGTTCCTTCTCCCCCATTATATTTCCCTCGTTGTAAACAAGACCGGATTTCCTAATGGATAGATAAAGATCGAAAGGTTTATATATAAAGCGCGAACGATAAAATCTCTAATCCAGTTATGATATTTCAAAACGAGTTTTATATAAATATAAGATTGTCATCTATTTGTATGTGTATCTCGTCCTAAAAAGTCATTCCTTTTTAACCGTTTAAATTCTTTCACCCTATATATCGACATTGCTTTACGTCGGGTTAACCGTGAAAAGATAAACATAGGCATATCATGAATAAATCTCTATTCTATGGTTCTCAAATGATTGTTTACAACTAAGAATCGTCCCGAATAAGATCTTTCGAAAACAAGAATATCTCGCAATAGGAAAGGGATAATATATATATATATATATATATATATATATATATATATATATATATATGTATATATATATATATATACATTAAATGACAAGGTGAAAGGAGATAGAAGATGCAAACCGAAAGTAATAGAGTAAAATCGAGAGAGAGAGAGAGAGAGAGAGAGAGAGAGAGAAGAAAAAGAAAGAAAAAGAAAGAGTTAAAAAAAGAAAAAAAAAAGGAAAAAAAAAGTGGACCCAAGACTACTGACCCTGGCGAGAAGCTGATAAACGACGTCCAAGTTATAAAGAGAACCTGATCCGGACAGCGGTCGCTTATTGTCCGGGCGCGAGCTGCACGTCGTATTTGGACAGTCAGTTGTTAACGGCAATGAAATCCGCCATTGTAGCACCATTCGCCGGGGACAATTGCCCATTATGGCGGTGACTACCTTCCGTGCTTCGTGTACCATAATTACATTACGCGCGTTACGCCACCGACACGCACGCGTTCAATACACGCATGCATCCATTTACACAGATGCATACCTTACACGAACAAGAGTCAACTCCGATGCGCGTTCGACCCATTGTTGGGAACAACGAGCAGATAGCGTTCATGGGTGTGTCGAGCACCGACGATTCGCGGTTTCGTCGTTCGACCGATCGATTACAAGTTTCAACAAACCAGACTGTTAAAAATCTTTCGATTTATTGCACGACGATTATTCTTCACTTTTTACAAATTATCATTGACAAACAACATTTTCTTTAGATTATTATTATTATTATTATTATTATTATTACTATTATTATTATTATTATTATTATTATTATTATTATTATTATTCGAAAACACGATAATCTTTATAATGGAAATGCATTTCAAATGTTTCCATTCAAAACATCAAAACAATTAATCGTATTTAGCTAGTTGCCTTCTATTTACCCTTTTCCATTTGTGACAACTTTTAAGGGTTAAATATTATCCATTAATCTGTCGGAACAAATCTTATAATCATTATCGAAAAACTTTGGCCCAAGTTAGAATAACTTTTTGCTTTTGAAATGGTGTACCATTGTAACTTTCCTTTTTCCTTTTGCCTTTTTCCTTTTTCCTTTTTCCTTTTTCTTTCTTTTTTCTTTTTTTCTTTGGTGTACCATTAATAGTAGTAATAGGATTAGAGATAGAAACAATTCATAAGCGTAGAAAAAGGGAACGTAGTAAAGAATGATTGTATTGATGTTCTTTGAGAAAAAACGTTTTACGCCAATGTAAATACTGGTGCCAGCCTGTCTGGTCGAGACAGTCTCTCCCCTTTCCCCCAACCTAAAATGCTTTCCTACCAAAGCAAAGGAAACGTAACGAAGGTCATCTTAAAAATTCCTGACACCCCGTGGAGAACGACTCCACCCCCGGCACGTCCCTTCGTTCTCTTTTATTCTCTCGATATTTCCCACCGTTACACGTTTCTTCTGTCACGTTGAGCTATCAATGAATCGCTTGTCACCCGCTCACAAATTATTGTTTCGGATTACACGCACTATCGTAGTTTCTTTTTATTTATTTTTCCTTTCTCTCCATTTTTTTCTTTTCCTTTTTCTTTTTCTTTCTCTCTCTCTCTCTTTCTCTCTCTCTCTCTCTCTCTCTCTCTCTCTTTTCCTCTCGTAAACGTTAAGTATGATCGATTTGTGAATAAAGTTGCATTCACATCGTGACAATAATAATAATAATAATAATAATAATAATAATAATAATAATAATAATAATAATAATAATAATAATAGTGATGAATAACAGTTAGCTCTTAATATATTGACACGATAAAAAGACAAATCTGGCGAACATAACATTTGGTAAACAATTTTGAAGGAACTCTTCGGACGTTCTCACAAAACACGGATACACGTTCTTTTTCTTTTTCTTTTTTTTTTTTCTTTTTGCGAACAATAGCTCTCCACAGCGTACTTCCTATAGCATTCTTAGATTTTCCTTTTGTTACAGAAGTAAAGGTATCGCCGCATGGACAATGGATAGAAAATTTTTGGCATTCGTGCACCAAACCGTATTTTCTATTGTCCATAGTTTCGAAAAATGTTGGAAAGACGTGCTCTTACGATGGTATAAAGATTATCAATGGACTAAACTATTTGCTCAACCATATTAATCATTTTGTTAACGTTGTTATTCGATTGATCATATACAATTCTTTTTAAGTCTTTGACAATTAATTAATATTTGTTGCTGGAAAATTGTCGATCGTTAGAAAAATGATAAAATTACTTAATATTTTCTTTTATTGTTGTAAATTCTGACCGTTCTTCCTTCATGTTTCTCTCTCTCTCTCTCTCTCTCTCTCTCTCTCTCTCTTTCTATTTCTCTCTCTTTTTACTATCGTTATTTAAAGAGGAAGAGAAAACGTTTGAAAAAGGGTCGTCGATCGAATAAAGGGGGCGTCCTGAGAAAATAATTCTCAGCTTAGGAGACTCGAGTACCGTGGGTTACGTGCGAGACATTCGGGACCCCCAAACAAGTGCCTTTGCGTATGACGCATAAAGTCAAAGGGGTAGTAGCATACGTTCTTATTCACGATGGCCCTGACGATTTGTGGTCGGCCAGTTTTCGAAGGGTCCGTAAATTGTTGGTTAGGGCTAGGAGCCAATCGAGCGAATCGAGAGTTGGGTAAGTACTTAAGAGGTTCCTCTGGTCTTTGGATGTTAACCTTCCTAAGTGACATACCATTGTTTCTTGTGAATTAATACCCGAGAAGCTATTATCTATCCCTGACAAATCTTATTTATCTCCATTAAACGTAGGATAAACGAAGATGTTTACATCATTTTCCATTTAATCGATTCACACACATATATATATATATATATAGGATTTAGCGAACAAGAATTGGGAATAAGAGATTATTAAATTAAATTACATTATTATATTAATCATAATAAATTATTTAAATAAAAATTATTCGAAATAGATCTTTCGTCGATCTATCAATTCTATCTTATATCGATATATCAGAGAAAAATTTTGTTAAAATATTTTATCATTTTATAAAGGGTAAATATCTAAAGAAAGATTAAAAGTATCTATCTCGTAGTTATCGTCTATAAACAAAACGTAACCCAAGTGGGGTTAAGACACGTATAGAACACGTTCAGGCCTACCGCAACGCCTTCCCGAAGACTACTTTCGACAAATACTCCCCGTGTAGTGTTCAACCTCAGCCAGATCCTCTTTCTCTTTCATATGTTCTCGTTCATATGCGTTGCTCGCGTATGACGAACACCAGGATGACGACGGGAGGTCCCCCAAGGAAGGCGGCTGGTATATTTCGAAGGGCAAAAGAAGAATTTGCGCGACGTGCGAGTTTCTACTCTCTCTTTCTCTCTCTCTCTCTCTCTCTCTCTCTTTTTCTCTTTATCTATCTCTGGACCGGACCAACCGGACGAGAGCACGACGCGGCAGCGCGGAATCGTTCCGCCTCTTCCTTCTCGTTAGCCGGTTCTTCTTCGCTCGTTCTTCTTCCCTGCTTTTTGATTTATGCCAACTTTCTTACAACGATATTGTATACACACACACACCATATAACTATATTTATATATACGTATACATAGATAGCCATAAATACGTATAGAATATTCTTATATGTATTTTCACACGGTGTTGTTGTTGTTGTTGTTGTTTTTGTTGTTGTTCCCTTTTAAGACGAAATGTTCCTCTACGAATGTCGAAAACAACGTTACGAAACACATTTCTCTCTCTCTCTCTCTCTCTCTATCTTTTTCTCTCTGTTCTCTTAACGATAATAAACTCGCTAATAAAGAAAAAAAACATATTCATAACTTCGCCGTATTCAGAATTCCTAGAAACGATAAGATTGTTCTTGGAATACCAAATAGAAAGTAAATACATATATATATATACATATGTGTACGTATGTAAATATTGTACGTATAAATATTCTTTCAATGTTATATCCGATATGACATCTTAGACTAAGTAAGATGTTTTAGATACAAACCAAATGACCTTTTTCTTTTTTTCTTAACAACCTTCAAAAGGTGTGTTTCATTCTTCTTAACACAAAAATTCTTTCCGATCTTAAGATTGGAATAAAAGCGTGATAGACGAAACGTTTCCCAATGTTCGAAGCTTCGAGCCAAACAATACGTGGATCTATGGGATAAATCGTAGCCGTATTTGAAGGGGGAACGATATCGATCGATCGCAATCTCTCTCTCTCTCTCTCTCTCTCTCTCTCTCTCTCTCTTTCTTTCTGCTTCTATCTTTTCTTTCGAACGAGCTACGTTTTTTTCTCGCGTCGGAGGCGTTGCTCCGATATCCAAAGGACGAAAATAAAAGATCGTCTTGAGACACACTGTGAAAAGAGACACGCTTTTGTATTCTACTTATACTTGGAGATATATAATAGTATATACCTGGCATTGTGGCGAAGAGTAGACGTGCCGCTCCTGACACCCACCCCCGCCACCTTCCCCACCTCTTCTTTCTCTTCTTTCTCTCTCTCCCCCTCCCTTTCTCTCTCTCTCTCTCTCTCTCTCTCTCTCTCTCTCTTTCTCTCTCTTTCTCTCTGTCGCTTCTCTTTTGTTTTGTCAATGATTTCACTCCTTCGCGGGACACCTCCGCCGCTGCAAGATAAGCCGACGAGAGAGAGAATACATGGGGCTCCTCCTCGTCTCCTCCAAACGGACGACAGTATCGCGATCTCGTATCTCTCTTTTGGCTATGAAAAAGAAGAGACTTGTTTTTTTTTCTCTCTTTCTTTTTTTTTCTGTTTTCTTTTTTTCTTCTTCTTCTTCTTCTTATTAAGCCAATGTCACTTCCTATTACGAATTAATGTCATATCTTCTTTTGGTCAGGACCAAATTTCTATGGATAATTTTTAAAAAGCAACGAAAGAAAGAACGAACGAATGAATGGAAAAAGAAAAAAGAAAGAAAGAAAAAGAAAAGAAAAAAAAAAAAAAAGAAAAAGGGAAGAAGAGAAAAGAACGAGTAAAATTTGTCGTAAAACTATAAAGAGTTAGTATTGTACAATCATGTCGTATGTGTTTAACGATAATCATTTTATCCTCGAGGCAGTTTAAATATACATATATATATATATATATATATATATATATATATATATATGTCTTCTTTCTTTTTCTTTTCTCAAAGCCCCTCTCCACGTCTCTTAACTCCCGCCACGTAACTGTTCTAGCTCCGAAAAGAATTTTATGATGCTACGATGTATCCACTTCTTGGAGGTAATAATATAGGCAACGTCCTTGCCTATGAATACGACTTTTTTTGTGACCGATACACGATACTTTGGTTGGGCAAACGAGAAGGATCGTCGAGAGCAGTGGACCGTGGATCCCAAGGAAGGAGTAAGCGAGACGTTCTGCCACCGAATGAGTCCCGCTCGTGCAAGCACCTTTTCAAACTGATTGGAACGGAAAGGGAGTGGAATAGGAGGGAGCCTCTGTTATATAGGGAGCTAGCCGCTTCTCCGCGGCAGACCTTACCAAGATACTCTGCAGGAGAGGGTTGGATACCTAGAAAACCCCTTTCTACGATCAAAGCGAGATAACATCTCGATACATTGTCCTGGCTCATCTCGAGCACCGGCTACTCTTCTCTCTCTCTCTCTTTTTTCCTATATTCTTTCTACCATCCGCATTTTGATATTCTTTGACCATGAACATGAGGACTGGTCGACTCAAGCATCTATTAAGATTCTCTAGAAGGAGAGAAAGAAAGAAAAGAAAAAAAAATATATATATATATATACTTGTGTATGTATGTATATTACGCGATATGAAAAAAGTCTTCGTCTACCGTGAGAACGATTTTAATATATTTCCCATTGTCATCTCATTTGGAAATAATGAAATTATCTACCTACCTACCTACTTATGTACAGTAATATATATATATATATATATATATATATAATATCGGATCGATTACCAATTTAATGGTAGATAAAATCGTAAAATACCAAGATCGATAATTATTCAAGAAGCCGTAATTCCTTCTTAGAATTGTATAATAATCTAGCCAGATGGTTTTACTTTGTACTCTGATCTATCTTCGTTCATCCGTAATTTTTGGCAAAAACTTGAAGGTTTCGCCTTTTCTTCCTTTTTCCATCCTCTTAGCCTACGAAAGAATGGGATACCCTTCCGTGGCGAAATGGAATAACAACTTTTCTATTACGTGCACCCTTCCGTATACTTATGTTTCCAAAACATTCAATATATTGCGCTCGAACGAACGCATAGACTGTTGCTATTCTTTTCTTTCCTTTTCTTTTTTCTTTTCCTTTTTTTCTTTCTTTTTTTATTATTGTAAATAATACCTATTTTTTCTTCTTCTCTATGCAGGATTATATCCGGTAGGTACACTATACAATCATGCATACATCCATCTGACGAGAAGGGTCTATCTTTTTATCTATCTTTCTATCTATCTATCTATCTATCTATATATATATACATATTATATGTGTATATATATATATATATATACATATCTTTTGTTATTTTCCCGCCAGACAGAGATACATACAGTTCGTAGGTATCGAACAGTCGATTGGCAGGCGTGAAGAATTTCGCACAATAAACTACCCGAAAATACTGTTGATCGGCTCGCGCCCATAATGGACGACAAACGAGATATCCTGCTGAATCAGCCATTATTCATCTTCCCGTGGCTGAAATCATCCGACGGATTCACCATTCCTGTCGTTTCATTACCTTACTCCACGAATTTTTCGAAAAGAAAAATCTTCGCACGAATAAGACTCCAATAGCTTTTCTTGACGTCTCATTTCGTTCACGCGTATATATATATATATATATATATATATATATATATATATATATAAATTTATTCGATTATTTGTAATATTGAAATATTTCGTGAGAAAATATATCTCGTATATATACATATACATACGTATATAACATATAGTTATATTACATAAAGAGAATTTCTATCGGAAGTTTAGTTAATAATGTAAACTTTCTCACGATATAACTATAAAACTGTTTGTGTAAGTTCATTATTCAATACACACGATTGGTAATAATCGATGAAACAACTTTGATTTTGTTGTCACGTAATCTGACGTTAAGTGATGTTACGCGTTTGGTAGCTTATATTACTTGTCACGTGTAGAACGAGTTGGTGACTCGTTACAACAGATTGTAATTTTTAAACAGCCTCCGGAATTCGCATCCTTCTTCATCGTGTGAGTTAGCTAGCGAGCGGGTGTGAAACACGAACGAAACTCTCTCTCTCTCTTTCTCTCCCTATCTCTCCCTATCTTTCTCTCTCTCTCTCTCTCTCTCTCTCTCTCTCTCTCTCTCTCTCTCTGTCTGTCTTTCTTTCTTTCTTTCTTTCTTTCTACACCAACACGCTCGGTCACAGGACCATACATTCCGATGTCCGAGGTAATATGCAGTTGGACGGGTTCCCGGCTCGGCTTTTCTATTTTTACACGCACCGGCAGCATCACCGCCACCTTCGACATCATACCTAAGGACCATTCGTTCCTTTCAAAATCACTGCATTTTCTATCCCTCGAAGATACAATCACATTGATAATCATAGATAGAATATACATAGAGATTTAGAGAGAGAGAGAGAGAGAGAGAGAGAGAGAGGGTGAAGAAAAGAAAAAAGAAAAGTAAAGAAAAGAAAAACAAATCGAAATCAATTTTAATATTATTATTGAAATGTATGTACATGAAAGTGTGTTTAATGAAATTAAAATAAAACGATTACATCGTCATCCATAAATTTATTCCTTTGCTGTCGTTTGATTCGTTTCAACATACTTGATATATAATGATTTAAAAAATATTAATTATTCTTCTCGAATGGAATCGATCGAATTTGAATTAACGAAATCACGATTGGTAATCCATTTGATTTCGGATAATAAATTTAATCCTTTCATCGTGAGTGATCAATATAAATCTAAATTTCACTTTAGATTAGTTCAATCGTTTGTTCGTAATTCGATTTTATATCGTTGTTACATTTGGAAATAAATTTTTGTTTATTTAATTTTAATATATCTTATATTCAATAATTTATTATTAATATATCTTATATATAATAATCTTAATCGCACATATACGAGCGATACTTTTATATGGTTTATTCTATGGTTTGTTGGTCAATCCGTCCAATTGCTTTTGATATCGTTAGAATAACATTGTTCAACCTCGAACGAGATAGAGAAAACGTGAGAATAATAGCAAATACTCTTCACGTTCCTAAAACTAAATTAATATCTGCGTATGTGTATATATACATATATATATATATATATATATATATATATATATATATATATAAATATATAATAGAACGGTATAAGTCTACTTAATGGTGAATTATTTTCAACATTTTTATATAATTTTAAATAATAATAGGTAAATGTATGTATTTAATCTTTTCCATTGAAACTCGGCATTTACGTGACAACAGTACTTAATAATACACATGGTTATATATGTGTATATATACACACACACAGCAGACACGCACACGCACGCACATATATATATATATATATATATATATATATATATATATATAAGAAATTAAAATCAGAAAAATATTCTGATCAAAATTAGCCGGACAAAAAAAAAAGAAAAGGAAGAAATTAAGAAAACAATTATAATAAAATAAATAATTAATAGATCCATTCCTTTTCTTTATCTGATAAATAAATTTCACATTTGTTAGACATTTCGAAAGTAAACATATGAAAGTACTTGATTCAAGAGGAAGGACATTTTGGTCAACATATAGGGATCTTGGAAGGTCAGGATCATACTCACGTTCTCGGCTCGTCCTTTTCTTTCTAGTCGAAGGGCCGTAGACAATGACGGTCGACATAGCGACGTCCGTCTCTAACGTGCGGCCATATAATAATACGTTAACCGTTAAGCTGACTGTCTTTCTCTCTCATTCTCTTTTTCTTTCTATCTTTCTTTCTTTCTTTCTTTCTTTCTTTCTTTCTTTCTTTTTCTCTCGCACGGGGTCTGTGTGGTCCGCCATTGAGTCTTAACTCTTTGATGCATCGTGCACATATTCATTCGGTCTCGCGTCTCACAATGCCCATAGTGTCCATACACGAGCATTGTGCGATCCTCGCGCCGAGCGTTAAACTCCCCGATGTACTCTCTTTCTCTCTCTCTCTCTCTCTCTCTCTCTCTCTCTCAACACACGCACACACACATACACACACACACGCAGTATACATAGAAACACTCATACGTATAGAAGAAACAAGATATTTGTTCCTCGTGCCGGTTCGCGAACGAATAATACCGTACCTCGCGCAATAACTCACTCGCGAGTAAAACATAAGCAGTTTATCGGACCGACGGCGATTTCTCTGGATTATATCTATTATACTTTATTGGAATTTCTAAGCTAACGAAAAAGAAAACGTAAAGATATTAGAAGGAGTCGATCGAGAAGAAAGTAGGTGAACGAGTTTGTTAATTAGGTCAACGATTTCGAAATATTTATATACATATGCATGTAGATAAAGTCAAATGTTAGTATCGATATAAATCCAATAGGCTGATATAAATTATCGAAAAGAACGAATAAATTATTTTGTCATTCTTTATCATGATTTATAATTAATAATTTATATTTTATATGTAAGACGAAAGTCCGCTTATTTTTCTTTTTTTTCTTCTTCTTCTTCTTCTTCTTTTTTTTTTTTCTTTTTCCTTTTTTTTTCTTTTTTTTTTTTTTTTTTCTTTTTTCATACTGCGTTGAAAATATATCCAATCATTTAATATGTTTCGTAACATTTTAATTCTTGGAACTTCGGACATTATTATTTATAAACATAACTCTCGTTTATAAGAGTTTAAGATCATTTTCTAACATCCGATAATATCAAATTGAAAATTTATATCTCACTTATGTATATTTCAGATGATACGAGTGAGAAGATTTTTAAAAAGTTAAATTAAAAATATAAAAATATAAAGAATCGAAGAGAAACGTGTAAAATGTCATACGGCTATAATATTACGTATTTATCTTATAATTTATTATTTCGTAATGTTGTGCGAGCGTAAAGTATAAAAAAAAAAAAAAAAGAAAAAAGAAAAAAGAAAAAAAAATGATATAAGTTCGGTCGATATAAGATTGTAAACACTTTTATTATGAAATGTCACCTCGAAACGTAATAACGCAAACGACCGAAGAAAAACATTTACGTTATATTCTCTTCGTAACATATATATCTCTACAAGGATAATGATTTGTCTTTCAGTTGTCTTGATACTTTCCGAGAGTGATATTCGAAATCAACGTATAAATAATCATAAAATATTATCGTTATGCCAAAAGCAAAGAAAAATATTCATATTAATTTCTTAAAGAGATTTCTTACTCGTTTATAAAATTCATTTAGAAAAATTGTTTATCTATAATTTCGCATACTTATATATATATATATAGGTACTGTTGAAAATTATATATATATATAATATCGTGTAATAATGTACGATAATCACTTTTATCGATAATGTTATTCCATCTATGTTGGAACCTCGACTTATTATTATTCTTTCGAGAAGTGTAACGTGAATTAACGAGGCCGTGTAAAGGGAACGAAGAGAAAAGTACAACGTGATGAGGACAATGACGTTCTAGGACGGCGATGAAAAATGACCGACAACGCGTTTTTTTCTGGCAAAAGAGTAGAACAAGGAAGATAAGGAGGAGGAGGAGGAGGAGGAGGAGGAGAAGAAGTGGAAGAAGGAAAAATTCTACGGCAACACCGGACATGATTTTCCGGACATTAACGATGCAGAGTTCCGGATCATCGAGCGGTTGTTCGAACAGCAACCCCCACGTAAGAGAGGACTACCCACAAAGGGCTAGAGCACTGTTTCCAATTTAGACAAACTCGTTCGAATAATAGTAAATTCATCGAGTCATTTCCGGACTCTACATGTTCTCCCTCCCTTTCTCTCTCTCTCTCTCTCTCTCTCTCTCTTTCTCTTTCTCTCACTTTGTCTATCTGTCTATCTCTTTCTTTCTTCCTCTATATGTTAGAAAATCGTTTGGCCTTAGCATTACGTCGAAAACTGCCATTTCATCGGCCGAATCGACAACCTATCGCAAAATGACATCTTGAGTTAATTAATGAACAGCGTTGTTCGTACGAAGCCTTAGAAAAGCTAAAGTATTAATCGTTGAAAACGCAAGTTACAAAGTTATATTCCCGTGCTCTTTCAGACGAGCGTCATTTACCATCCTACTTTTTTTTTCCTTCTTTCCTTCTTCCTTTCTTCCTTTCTTCCTTTCTTTCTTTTTTTCCTTTTTCTTTTTCTTCCTCCATTATCCAAAGATAATGTCAGAAATACCGACTGTCTCTCATTTCAGAATTTACAGTACCTTTATGACGGCCCTTTAGAAATTTTTACGAGCGTTTATCTGTGTTACGTCGTATCCAAACGAATGTGTGAAAACGTCGCTACGAGATAATAACGAACGTAAAAAAGTCCAGCGCAAAAGAAGAAGAAAAAAGAAAGAAAGAAAGAGAGAGAGAGAGAGAGAGAGAGAGAGAGAGAGAAAAGAAACGAAGAAAAATCTCACATTGGGATCTTTCTTACGGTAGGGAGGATCTTTCGATCGTTACGTAAAATATTCGGGCGAGGAGAACAAAAAAAAAAAAAAGGATAAAAAAATATAAATAAATAAATAAATAAAAAAAAAAAAAAAAAAAGAAGAAATAAAATAAAAAGATAAAGAAGAGATTTGCATCAAATCTCTTGATTTTAACAGGTGTCCGTCTTACCAATCGTTACACCGGGGTATCTCATTCTTATTAGACTCTTAGCGATCGTAAATCGTTGAATTCGGCTGCGGTCAAGCTGCACGGCTAATTTTATCCACAGTTTACAAGCACTTCCATCGCTATAAATGACTGTTACGACTGTCATCTCATTTTCAATAACGGGTCGCAGTTAAAACGCAACGACGTAGGGTTGGACTTTTGTTCATCGCCCGGTATATTTCCGAACGAGTAATTTTTCTCTATAGCCAGCACGAGGTGGATCTTAATCCTCGCGAACGAGAAATAAGGAAGAGAGAGAGAGAGAGAGAGAGAGAGAGAGAGAGAGAAAGAAAGAAAGGATAGATAGATAGATAGATAGAAAGAAAGAAAGAAATAAAGGACGTAAAGAAACCGGACGCGGTCACGTCGGTTTTTCGACGTGTTTCGGACAACACGCGTACGGTTTGGCGCGTTCCCAAAGCACCGCGTCGGTTCGTTCTTCTTTTCCACTTCGTCCTTTTCACCCCTTCGCGATTTCACCCCGATTCTAATGCAAATCGGGGTCAGTTATGGCGATACCCCCATTGCCAAGCCGTATACCCATTGAAATAACATTAATCTAGTGTGGCACTGAGCACGCCACACGGCTGCCACGTTCGATTATTCCTTACACTCTTCTTCAGGACCTACAAGAAAGTCCTACGTTCGATGAATAGAAAAGTCCTTCTACCTACTCTCATTCCATCTTCCTCCTTTCTTTTTCTTCATCTTCGTCGACTTCAACGTCGCGAACGTCGTTGCTTCGTCGTATCTTTTGAAAAAAAAAAACCTCTCTCTTTTTTTTTAAAAGAGCGAGATAGATAGAGAGAGAGAGAGAGAGAGAGGGAGAGAAAGAGAGAGAGAGAGAAAAGGAGAGTTACTCTTGAAAGAAAATTACGAAGAATCTAGGAAAGCTAATTGTCTTCATGTTAAAGAAAATCAAGTGAAAATGTCATAGACGTGTTGTAGATCCTGCCGTCGGGCAAACGCGTGACGATATGCGGTGAAACAGCTAAGTGGAATTTATTGCACTCTCAACGGTCCGCAACACTTTTGTTGAACACGTTATATGTGGACCCGCGAGCGTATATAGCAGGTTTGCATATCCCTCTCTTTCTTTCTTTCGTAACATCGATGCATCTGCGTGTCAGTGGGTTTTGTACGTGTTTGTATTTAGTCAGAGAGAGAGAGAGAGAGAGAGGGAGAGAGAGAGAGAGAGAACGTTCGCTCTCGCTCGATGATTTACGTGCTTTCCGTTAGAATTCGTGGCGGACCATAAAACCGAATTAATCGTTCCGAAAAGGTCCCTTTTCTAGCGAAGCGCAGCTACTATTGCGAATAAAAAATAAAAATTGAAAAACAAAAAAACAAAAAAAAATATATATATATATATATATATAAAAAGAAAATAAAAAAATAAGAAAGGTTCATTCTCTTTCTTGTATTTTTATTCTGATCTTTCTTCGTTCGTTCGTTCGTTCCTTCTCTCTTTCTCTCTCTCCCTCTCTCCTTCTTTATTTCTTTCTTTATTTCTTACATTTTTTTTATTTTTCTCTCCTTCTTTCTCTCTCCGGTCAAAAAGCATCGCTAAAATTTATGCCCGACTCGTTCGTCCACCTAGCACCTTTATAATTTTCTCAAAGCGCAACCTCATTTTCAGCTTATTCGTGGGTCGCACAAAGAGACGCTTAGGAATGCCACGTTTCCTGCATAAAAGAATATATTACGTCTCGGAGAAGGTTCGAAGCGCAACAACGTGTGCGATTTAAAAAGTGGACTGGCAACGAACGACAGAGCAACGAATTATTTTCTACTTTCTCGGAAGCGATTATTTAAATGGATGTGAACCGTTTAGAAAGCTTCGGTTAAAAACTATTAAAAAAAAAAAAAAAAAGAAAAAAAAAAAAAAAAAAAAAGAAAAAAAAAAAAAGGAAAAAAAAAGAAAAAAAAGAAAAAAAAAAAAAAGAGAAACAAGAAAAAAAGGGGGGGGGGGAAAGAGAATATAGAATATTGCGATCGTTGAGAGTCCTCGACGAAAGATAAATTCTAAGAGGTGTACCTAACGTTTTAAAGGGATCGAGGGAGAAGTAAAATATTTTTTTCTCTTCTTTCTCTCTCTCTCTCTCTCTCTCTCTCTCTCTGAATAATACAAAAATGTGTTCGTTCTTTCTTCTGTTTTTTTTCTTTTTTTTTTTTTTTTTTTTTTTTTTTTTCATTCGAAGGGGTTAGTCGCCGTTAGTTTCACCATGTTTCGAAAGGGTGAGATTATTTTCTTTTCTTTTCTTTTCTTTTCTTTTTTTCCCTTTTTTTTTTTTTCTTCTTCGAGAAAGCACGTAACTTCACGAAACTCACCTGCCTTGATCTTGAAGTGACCGTTGCGAAATTGAACAATTCGGTAAATCCAATTCGAGAAGGGGTTCAAGTTAAGGTGAAAGAATTTTTCACAGGGGTCCAAAAGCCAATAAACTACCCTTTTATCTCGAAAAGAAAAAAGTCATGAGAAATATTTCATAAAAAAAAAAAAAAAAAAAAAATGAAAAAGGAAAAAAGAAAAAAGAAAAAAAAAAGGAAGAAGGAGAAAGAAAGAAAAAAAGAAAACGTACGTAGCGTTTCCGCGTGAGAAAAAATTAAAGATCATCGTATAACCGTATAGTCAAGAAGAGTGAGAGATATAAGTCGTCGCGAAATAAAACTCGAAACTGATTTGTCGGATTGTATACTCGTTTTAAAACGTTACGAGCCGATTATTAATTGTCGAATCATTTTTCTTCGATATCTGATAAGGAATCGGAAGAATGTAGATCGAAGTTTAAAAAATTGGAAAATCGAGTTTAATATACGTAAATATAAATAAGAGTATAAATATATTCTGTCTGTCTCTCTCTCTCTCTCTCTCTCTCTCTCTCTCTCTCTCTCTCTCTCTCTCTCTCTCTCTCTCTCTCTATCTCTTCTCTTTGGAGTTTGTTGAGAAAGGCCGATTCGTAATGCGCGATACGTTTCACGCTCCTTTGCATAATACGAATCTTATAGGGGGCATAACGTACGCGGCGCCATATACGCGCCGGTGTATTATACGTGCCTGCGGCGTGTATATAACGTGTAAGAAACGTCTCGGCCTGAAATATCACGCCTCGACTATTTTCAATGGGATCTTGGCTCATAGTTTACGATCTTACGCCGGTAAGGACTCTTTTTCTTTCAGGATACCCGATAGTGGAACGTTCCCTTTTGTAATATGGCCCTTTCCTAGCACCACCAAACTATTTCACTTTCGACTCTTCAAGGTATTAAAGGGTTTTACGAGCTTCGAAAAGGGTAAGCGATAGAGCTAGAACGAAAAGTCGAAAAGCACTTTCTCTTCGTGGGTAATTACTTATCTATGATCGTGAATTCTTAATCGTATTGAACCTTCAAAGATATTTCTTATGAATGATTACGACGATAATAAAATACAAATCTGTTCGATATCGTTTCATTGGATACATTTAATTAGAAATAGAAATAGAAATAGAAATAAAAATAAAAATAAAAATAAAAATATATATATATATAAAAAAAAAAAGAAAAATAAATGTAAATGATAATTGTCGTCATTCTATCGTAATAAAAATTAAAACGCTCCTATCCAAGAGCCCGATGATGATCGTTCCGCCATTGTGATGGTCTCGTTCGTGCAATTTGCCATATACCGATGAAGGGTGAAAAAATAAGTTATCTCGTATAAGAGCTCTTCTCTCGCAAGCCGACGACGACAATAATGGATCGGTACTTTCCCGTTTCGGCATTATATGGAAGAGAGGCGCACCACTCGAACGTGGTCCATTGATAAGAACTACAATCGGGGATTCCATTAGAAGGTATCGGCTATGTAGAAAGAGGGAGAGAGAGAAAGAGAGAGAGAGAGAGAGAGAGAGAGAGAGAGAGAGATTGAAAAAAGGGAGAGGGTTGCTATTGGCGAATTCGGACACGGGCTATCCATTACGAATCTACCGGTGGAATTCTGTCCTATCAATCTTTGCGCGAGAGCCGTGTTCATTCGTTCCTCTTCCTCCTTCTCATTCGATCAAATATTCGTCGGACGTTCGTTCGATGTGTCCGAAGGCACGAATCAAGCGTTAATGCATACCTACCTACCTACCTACCTACCATCGACGGCCAAGTGCCAAGGGAGAAATTAATAGTCATCCCTGCTCACCTTCTTTCTCACGTATACGCTTTCACGTTCCTCTAGCAATGTCCAGTCCACGCTGACGAGTGGAAAAATAACGTTTCGAGTTCAGCGAACGAAGGGAGTGTTGGATGGACGAAATAATAAAAAAAAAAAAAAAAAAGAAAAAAAAACGAAAAAAAAACGGAAAAAAAAACAAAAAAAAAAAGAAAGGAACAAAAAATAGAAAAACGAGAGGAAGAAGAAACGGTCTCCTCGCGAGAGCGTGCGGTGATAGTACGTAAAAGGATTCGATGTGTGGAACTTAATTTGTTAATTCGTTTTTAAACAAAAATGAATTATAATTCGTCTATAATAACTTACTTAAAAGTTGCAATTCGAACGATTTTAGGAGTTCGAAAGAAAAACTTTAGAGATTAGACATGGTACTTCTCAAGGTAATAGAGAAAAGGAAAACTTCATCTCTTACTGAAAAGCTTTCACATCGATTCGACACGGACGTCGTTAACGAGCCGGACCACTGCTGGACCAAGAAAATCGTCAGAGTCATCCCTCAGTTTTCTTTTTCTCTTTATTTTTCTTCTTTTCTTTTTACTATCTCTTCTTTCTCTTTTCTTTTTATTCTTTTTTCTCCTCCTTTTTTCTTTCTTTTTAATGGAAAAGTTGCTGCAACGTTAAGCGTAGTAACCGAAGGACGAAAGGGACGTTTCGTTAAGGGATAAAAGAAATAAAAATCAAAAAAAAAAAAAAAAGAAAAGAAAAGAAAAGAAAAGAGAAAATAAAAGAAAAGCACAAAGAAAGAAGAAGAAGAGAAATGAGAAAATAAAAAGGAAGAAAAA
>NC_062197.1:4537683-4547683 GCF_912470025.1 Vespa velutina | reverse complement strand
TCGCGACGTATCTGACAAGCATCGGACATCAAACCGACGTTGGAGGATCGTTACGAATCCTCTTCCCTTATCCTCGTTTCTCTCCCCTCTTCATTTCGACGATGATCGTCTGTAATATATATTCAGTGTATTATAATCGATACGAACTATAAACTTTATCGATCTAATCGACGCTAAACGAATACGAAGAGATAAAAGGAAATAATTATTTATTTCGCATCGTTATTGAAAGTAGTTACATTTTTTTTTTTTTTGTTTTTAATTTGTTAAAGAGTTCAAGAGATAGATAGATTTATAAGAAATAATACGCCAACGATGGAAGAAAGAGAGAGAGAGAGAGAGAGAGAGAGAGAGATCGGTTCCATCCATCAATTATTTCCTATAGAGGCGTAATCAACACACGAAGGAAGAAAGATGGTAGGAAGAAAAGAAGAAGATAAGAATATCGGTAGTGAGAGGAGGATAGTGAAAGAGAAGAGAGAGAGAGAGAGAGAGAGATAGAGAGAGCAAAATCTTATGTATCGCGCGTGAGAAATATCGTGGAAGAGGATAAGAGGAATATCGTCTCGATGATGATGATTCGAGTGACAGGAGCACCGTGCTGACGTGACACACTTCGTGGTCACGGTGTACCGATGATTCGTTCCTTCGGCCTCTCTCTCTATCTCTCTCTCTCTCTCTATCTCTCTCTATCTCTCTCTATCTTTCTCAAGAGTGAGCACAACACCTGCAAGAGGACCAATCAGGCATAGGAGGTGAACGTGGTAATAAATCAACCTGCACCTTTCCACGTAAGGTAGACGTGTGGAGAGTCTACTACGGGCCCGTATATATGCGAGTTATTATTTATGGGCGTTCGTTAGCGCGGCAACAGTTCGGAAACGTGTCGAGCCAAGGCGTAGGTATTTAAAGAGGTTCCTATCGCGGCTTCTCGCCAAAGACGACGACGACGACGAAGACGACGACGACGACGATGAGGACAACGACGACGACGACGACGACGACGACGACGACGACGACGACGAAGAGGAGGACGACGACGTCATCGATGTGCACCATACACATCTTGTCGTCCTTAAAATCTTTAAATAACGGCTCTCACCCTTGTCGGACATATTTATTATCCTATGCTCGACTTCCTGGTAGGTGGCTAAACCATGGAACAGACTATACCTCGGCAATACGATTTATTTCAAATTCGTTACATTCTTTGTATATACACACACACATATATATATGTATATATATATATGTGTGTGTATATATGTATGTATGTATGAAAAGAGAGAGGGAGAGAGAGAGGGTTAATAATATCCGATCGAACGTTCGAGAATACTCGTTCTCGTGTATTATTCAGCCTCTTGATACCCCCGAACCCAGCGGAGTCCAGATCAGTGATTCTATAAGCGAGATTGAAATAACATCCAATAGACGACGTTATCGATGTACCCTGGCCTCTTCAGCTATGGTAAAGGACTTTGCTCTTTCTCTCTCTCTCTCTCTCTCTCTCTCTCTTTTTCTCTATCTCTATCGCTCTTTCTATCTTTCTATATCTCTCTATGGTTGAAGCTAACGGAGACGACAAGGGGAGTAAAAGAGGATCGAAGGAGGGAAGGAAGGAAGGAAGGAAGGAAGGAAGGAAGGAAGGAAGGAAGGAAGGAAGGAAGGAAGGAAGGAACAGCACCAAGAGACGGATAGAGATTCGCCAATAGGAATTCCATACAATGCTAATTAAGAGAAGGGTTTATTCCCGGCCAAAGGGCACGAAAAGGAATTTGTAACACACGTGGATCACAATGGGAACGTTTATAGGACACAATGTCCCTTGTCCCGTGCAAGGGTTTCTCTCTCTCTCTCTCTCTCTCTCTCTCTCTCTCTCTTTTTCTCTTTATTATTCTTCGTCTTCGTATCTTTCTCCCCTCAATAATTTTTGTCCTTTTTTCTATTCTCGAGTCTATCCGCGTATCCCAAAGTTATTCTTACGAGACACGCCTGATTCATGCAACAATACGAATCTCTTTTATCGCATCTTTCTCTCTCTCTCTCTCTCTCTCTCTTTTTATCTATCTATCTCTCTTTTTATTCTATCTGGAGAAGCGTAACGGATGCACCTCCTTCTTTCGCACCTGAACTGGATCGACGTGATTATTAGAAAATATTTTTCTTGCATAATCGATCGACACCTGGAACGATACTCTTTTACCGATCGGCATTCGCCGATCATAATCGGAATAATAATTATTAAGAATAGATCGTAGGCAAATCGTACAACGAACTATCGAATTACTATGTAGGTAAGTAAGTTATACTACCTTATATTACATCTGCGAATCGCCGTCCATTGAAATTTACATTTTAAGCTCGTGAGAAAGAAAGAAAGAAAGAAAGAAAGAAAGAAAGAAAGAAAGGAAGAAAGGAAGAAAGAAAAAAAATTTGTGGGAATTTCGCGCGAGTCTAAGAAGAAGGGACCTATGAGAAATTGTCAATCTTTCTTTTTTTTTTTTTTTTTTTTTTTTTTTTTTTTTATTTATCCTTCGATTCGATAGGAACAAGATTTTTCACGAGCCCTTCGATTCTCGATACGAAAGAGGAGTTATGATCGGTGGTATGGCGTACGAGATTTCAACGTGACTCTATTTCTTCCAAAGAAGAGAGAGAGAGAGAGAGAGAGAGTGAGAGAGAGAAAAAGAGAGAGAGAGAGAGAGAGAGTAAGAAAGAGAACGTCTGTCAAGTCCATCACTCTAGAAAGAAAACGAGAAAAAAAGCGAGAAGAAATAAGGGTGTCGAAAGTCTCGAGGCGACCCCTCCATTTCGTCGTCAGGAGTCCAGAAATATGTGCATGTAAGAGGGGGAGAAAGAGAGAAAGAGAGAGAGAGAGAGAGAGAGAGAGAGAGAGAGAGAGAGAGAAAGAGAAGGAACTATGAAGGAGAGCAGTATACAAGTGTCAGGAACACGTGTAGCCTCGATGCTCCCGCACTCAAGCGCTACTACTTCGAGATGTCACCGCGACGAAATTGGTCTGGATACATGCACCTTATAAACTCAGAGAGTTATTTTCTTTTCCTTTTATTATCGTTATCATTAGAGACAAAGGAACGAATCTCTGTAGCGAACGAAACTCTGATAATAATCAATGTAACTATGTATAATGTACTATAAGATTAATAGAATCTCGAGTTTGATTTTAGATCGGTTTAAACGAGTTTGTAGATCGTTGAGAATGATGAGAAATTTGTAGGCTCGTAAAGAAGGATAGAAGGAAAAAAGGAAGGATAGAAGGAAGGAAGGAAGGAAGGAAGGAAGGAAGAGGAAGGATGAAAGAGGAAAGATGAAATCGTGTTATTGTCATTTGGAGAGCCTCGAATTTCAATCTTGGTAATCGGTGTCGCGAGCAATCGCTTTACGACAAGGATATCAGCCGTCATCGTCAAGGGTAAATTAAACGTCGAGCTTAGGCGATTTACGTCGGCCGATTTAAAAGAGGAAGAAAGAAGAACGGGACTCGACGACTTCGACTACGATGAGGAATCCTCGGCCCATGGACCGGGAATGGTGATGGTAGTGGTGGTGGTGGTAATAGTGGTGGTGGTAATAGTGGTGGTGGTAATGGTTGGTGGTTGTAGTGGTGGCTCTGGCTCTGCTTCGGAGTTCAATCAATCCCGAATGCAAATTCGCCAAAGCCGAGGACGGAAGAGGAGACAGCGAACAATCGTTTCCGATGGCATGCTCGAACGCTCGTATGAGAAAGAAAGAGAGAGAGAGAGAGAGAGAGAGAGAGAGAGAGAGAGAGAGTGTGTGTGTGTGTGAGCGAGAAAGTGAAGGGGGAAAATAAACTATGCCGTATCACAAGGGGTGGGTGCCATCGACATCAACATCGTCATCATCGTTGTCGTCGTCGTAGTCGTTGAGTGGTTATCTTAATCAATGCGAACGAGGAATCTTCGTCGATGAACGAAAGCGCGAAGCCACGATAAAAGTAATCACGGTTTTATAGCGGTTAGTTGGAGAACGATAAGGGGGTGAGAGGAGATTGGTTAAAGGTGGGAATGTGCCCGTAGGAGAACACCCTACCGAGAGTGCCCGACAAACATTTCTCCACTGGAAAAACGGATAATTATCCGATGTGCCTCGACTCGTCTATTTACATATCGACAATGCCCGTTTCGAACGGACGGATCGTTTCAAGTGGGATTTAAATTAAAATCTTGTTTGCGCCGATACTTAAATCTTACGATTCTCTTTCTCGCTCTCTTTCTCGTTTCATTTACAACATTCAACGGGGATACGCACATTAGATAGGTGGGGGATAGTCTGTCTATGCTATATCTTCCTTTTTTTTCTCTCTTCTTCTTCTTCTTCTTCTTCTTCTTCCTTTTATTTTTTTCCTTCGAAAAGAAGAGATTATTTCAAATGGAATTTGTATTTATTTGTTGGACAAATGGCAAAAAAAAAAAAAAAAATTTTAAAGAAAAAAAAAAGGATAAGAAAAAGAAAAAAAAAACAGGACGACTTTTATCTTCCTAGATTCTACGTTTTGTCGAGGAAGGCTTCGAATCCATTAAGGATTGGTGATGGATCCTTTGGAGAAAAAAAAGAAAAAAAAAAAATGAAGGGAAAATTCTGAAAAAAGGATCCGTATTCTTTTCGATATATTTATGTTAGGTACGATACACGATAGAACGTCGTCATAGAATGAATAGAAAGTAGACGGAGGAGCGGCTTATATTTGGCAATAGGAATGACGACGGCCCTGGGTCCGGTCCAGAAGGGATGGAAAGCTTCTTTCTCCAAAGGGGATGTTGCATTTAATAAGCTGCTACTCGCCATTCATAGGGCTTTTTTCTTTTTTTTTTTTTTTTTTTTTTTTGAATTTTCATTGACGCTCGCGTGAAACTCGATGGTCACGGACCATTAATCTCAAATTCATTGATGGGGATCTCTTTGACAAGAAGTTTCTTCGGAACTTGCATTGCATTTGCATTAGTAAGACGAAATAAATTCCTTTTAACTAACGTCACACCACACCCATATACATACTTACTTACCTACCCTATATTTCATTGTCTAACCATTATTATATTATTATTCGTAGAAGAAAAGCTATGAAATAGAAAAGACGAGAAATAGATAAAGAAAGAGAAAGAGAGAGAGAGAGAGAGAGAAAGAGAGAAACGTTTTTCTAAGCTGAACGTAGCGTCGTTGTCCCGCCAAGAAGGAATCACGAGTAGGTACTTGACTCCGCGTGACTTTGAAAAGTGCCGGACACTCGCATCCTTTCCATGAATCGTGTAGGATCCATTATGTCGTTGCAAAACGTTTTTCAGAGAAAACGTCCTCCGTCCGTCGTTGTCCGAGATAGAAAAGGCTGGAAGTCCTCCTCTCTCTCTCTCTCTCTCTCTTTCTTTATATATATATATATATATATATGTATATATATATCTCACTCTCTCGCTCTTTTACTTCGTCCACTGCTATCCATCTCCTTCCTTTCCTGCGACAGTGTGCGTACGACAAAGGGCATTTCTCTACGGGCATTCGATGCATTGTGAAGCGGCATATTGTTGGCTGCGTTCACCGCACTGCCGAGACGAATTCTGAAAAACGTGGTCATTGTGCGTGTAGGTGGGGAAGACAGTGACATTGTTGGACGGCTTGTTACGAGAACCGGCACAATGCCGGAAGAAAGAGTGCAGTGCTGTGCCATTGACGACTTTAAAAGGGCAAAAGAGGAAGGAAGACGGAAGCTACCTTCCTAGTTTTGCCTAACTTATTTCAGAAAGAGAAAGATTTTACGAGAAGGTCCAAGGATGCTCATAGTTCACGAAACCGTCATGGGTTTAGGAAACGATCTACCATTCATAGAAGCACGAACGACGAATCATGAATGAAACATCGTATGGAAGAAAGCCATGTAATAATTTCGCGCTCTTTCATGAGACTTTTTTTTCTTTTTCAGCTTCTTTCTCTTTTTTTTTTTTTTTATCTTCCTTTTTTTCTTCTTCTTCTTCTTCTTTTTTTGTTTCTTCTTTACATTTTTCTTTTATTTATTTTTTTTTTGTTTTCTCTTCTTTTTTTCCCCCGTTTTTCTTTATCTTTTTCCTATCGGTCCCTTGAAACGTTGGGTAAACATCATTATTTCATGTAATATTGTTAACTCTAAAATGCATTTACTCGAAGAATTATGAGATATTTATCTTTGACATTATAAAACTGTCAGACTGTGTCGTATTTTTAAGAAAAATTACTTGAACAATTTTCAACCAATCCACGGGTTATATAAGTTTAAAAAATATCGATAAGAAAAAAAAATATATATATATATATATATATATATATATATATATAAATGTATGTACATATAATATCACGTATTAAAGGGTAAATCAATTTTGTATCTTTTATTTTACAAATGTAACATTAAGTATCTTAAGTTATACGATCTTGACGATAGCTAAAAAATCAATAATTTTGATATTTAAATAACATTAAAATAATATAGTTTATAGAGACTATTTGGTTATTATTAGAACGAATTTATTAATTTAACTATGTAAATCATTTCAATTGACAGTTCGATCGAATTAATCAAATGAACATTAGCGCTCGTAACGCAACAATTCTATTCAGAATTCTAATCGCAATAGCTATTCCCATATATTTAATATCGACATGGCTTGTAACGTGGCGAACATATGGCGAATAGGAATCGGTTCTAATCGGGTCGAATGGGCCGTAAATTAGGTGCGCTAAAAGCGACAGGCGATTACGAGTCAATCGATATCTTCTTTTCACGAAACACGCCCACCAATAAATAATCATTTATTACCATACCATTGGTGGTTTCTGTGAATCAATCAACATCGACGATTCACGACGAAGAGAAATAATTCGAATTCGATCGATTTAAAAGAAGGCAGGTAAGTAACTAAATAGATAGGTACCTATATGATATTACATATTATATGTATATATGTTTTATCTTTTGATACACCGTAAAGGTACTGTGTATTAAGCTTTAAAGTGTCTCGAAAAGCCGGTTTTAGAAGCCACGCCTCGAACGCGATCATGGCGATCACCATCCGAAAGGGTACCGATTGATTTCATACGTTTCTCGTGCTTAGTTAATAATAAATCGTTCGAAAATCACGCCCAACGTTGAAGGAAACCAAAGACGAATGACAAAGAGAGAGAGAGAGAGAGAGAGAGAGAGAGAGAGAAATAGAAAAAGAGAAAAATGAATTCGGATGGAAATGTCTAAGGGTGACTAAAATATATATATATAAGCGTTTGTATAGGTAACCTATATCTAATATAATATAACGCTCTTTATATAAATTTGTTAATTCATTATATAAACGGTACCTAACGTATAGGATAATTTAAACGTTATTATAAAGAGTTATGAATTTCAACGAGCTTATTCGTTGTATTATAAATAGGAATTTAGAAACGTCTTGATCGAATGTAAAACTCGATGGAATATTTCATTCCTATGGATTACTTTACGATATTACAAAACTCGTAAAGTAACGAACTGTATATAGTTAACCGTTAAGTTGTAACGATCGAACGAAACGAAAAGTGCATTAACGTAACGTCGACGTTTGATTAGCGCTTTTAAGTATTATATTATATCTATCCACGTATTTATATAAGTATCTACGTGTTCTACATATGTGCATTACGAACCGCTAATTGCAACCATGAGGTGTGGAGACTACGTCGGCCTTTTACACAGTGGGGTACCATAAAATCATCGGGGAAATTGGCGCGGTATACGAGCGATTTGACATCGTCTATTCGATGTGCCATTTTGGCGTCGCTTACACGGAGGCACGGTCCAGTGTCATGCAAAACCGCGACACGAATCTCAAATCCCGATTCGATTGGCATTCATCGAAAATCGAGGGTCGACGATTGCGTTCTATGAGAGGATGGGAAAAGAGAGAGAGAGAGAGAGAGAGAGAGAGAGAGAGAGAGAGAGAGAGAGAGAGAGAAAAGGGTGACTGAGGAGAGTGAAGGGAGGGGGGACTGCTGGTCGACGAGCTCGAAATCGAATCGAATCGAATCGAATCCAATCGATATTTTCATGCCTATATAGCCTAGAGAAGGAACCTAGGTATATATATATATATATATGCATTCAAATGCATCGATGCGCTTGTCAGTCCTTTCTTTTTTCTTATTTCAATTCTTCCCCTCCCCCTCCTCTTTTCCCCTCACTACCCGTCAGTCGACACACGGTAGGGATAGGTAGATAAATTTGTATGAAAATATAGAACGTGCGGAATAGCAGGTAGTTACTTTAGGTAGGTACGACTTGCGCACGCTTACGATCGAAAAGTTCTCCATGAATAATTTCTAATCGGCCGTTAACCTTTTCTTCTTTCTCTCTTCCCTCTTTCTCCTACTTCATTCTCATCTTCTTCATCTTCTTTTTCTTCTTTTTCGTCTTCCTCCTTTTTTCTCTCTTTTTTTTTTTTTCTTTTTCCCCCTTTTTTTTTTTTCTTTTTCTTTTCTCTCTTCCCCCTCCCCCTCCCCACCTCGACCCCCTTTAACCCCTTCGACCCCCGTATTTTTACCTTCTTTCTTCGTAAGTAATTCGATACGTGCCGGTACAAGGCGCCGTTCGAGCGACAACCCATTGATCCCCAAGATTCTGTCGGTTACAAGTCGACCTTTCGATTTCTATTCGATCTGAATTTCTTAGTGGTATCACAATCGAAAAAAATAACATTATCGTTCGCTCGTAGGAACACGCCTTTTTACGTTTCTTCTCATTCTTCTCATTCTCTCTCTCTCTCTCTCTCTCTCTCCCTTTCTCAATTTTTCTCTCTCATTCTTACTATCTTTTAACTAATCGTACCTATGTATATGCGTATCTTTCACGTAGTGAAACCGAACGAGCCAAGAAGACTCTTGTCCTTGGACCTTTTTCTTTTTTTTTTTTTTTTTTATCTTATAATACGAAAGGAATACGAAAACGTTTCGTATTTTCTTGCTAATAAATCGCCATTATATATTTCGCTTATTCGCCGTTAGCATACATAGGCAAAAAGGATAATATAGAATCGAAGGAATGGATGTGATACCCTACGAATGAACTTTGAAAAAGATCATAGATATTATCCTTAACGTTTATTAAGATTAATTTTCGTTTCAAGAGGGATGATTAAATTTATTTAAATGTAAGTCAATTCGAAACGTCTAAGAGGCATTATGATCAATGATATCGAGCGATCAATTGAGATGACAATTGCCGTTTACGCATTTCGCGATCACATTTTTTTTTTTTTTATTAATTTCCTTCGTTTATTTTTGTTCTTTTCTTTTTTTATTGCAACAAATATCTAGTCACATAATTGAAACTATTTACATATCATCGTATAATATTGTTTACGTATTTGTTTGCAAAATTAATTTCCTCTTCTTCTCTTTCTCTTCGTTCTTTTTTCTTTTCTTTTCTTTCCTTTTTCTTTTTCTTTTTTCTTTTTTCTTTTCCTGTTTCTTTTTTTTTTTCTTCTGTCACTTGTGCCACGTTACCACCATTAATCTTTTTTTTTTTTTTTTTCTATTTTTTATCTCATGTTTTGTTTTTTCCTTCGAATCAATTGTTGACGTGTAATAATTTTCTTTTGAACGTCAACGAACGATCGAGTTTATACGGTACGCGTATCTACACGTTTAAAGTAACATTTTTCACGCTCTTCCCAATGCTAGGTCGTTCTGCCGCTCGATTGAGTTTCCTGCGGCGCGAACGTGCGTCTCGATGCGGAATACCTGTTCCGCCGAGGCGTTAAGAATCGAGCCCGTGTCTTGAATGAACAAAAGAGAGAAAGAGAAAGAGAAAGAGAAAGAGAGAGAGAGAGAGAGAGAGAGAGAGAGAGAAAGAGAGAGAGAGAGAAAAAAAAGGTGAGAAAGAAAAAGGTCCGTCGAGGTGAACGGCGCCCAGCGGTCTGCCCGAAAGAACTCGTACGTACCAAGAAAGACAGAGACAGAA
>NC_062197.1:4505183-4535183 GCF_912470025.1 Vespa velutina | reverse complement strand
GAGAGATAGTCTACTCCCCTTTTTTGGCGGCGTGCGAGCCAAGAGGAGGCACCCTCGTCTCTCTCCATTTCTTCGTCCATTGTGAGAAAAAATGTACCAAACAATCGGTTAGCTCGCAAGGATAGCCAGCTCGTCCATTGTATCGCCGTTAAATGCACTCGTAGATCTTACGATTTCTTTTTCCTTCGTATTTAACGAAATCTTCCGCGAGCTTGATCGTCATCTCTTTTTCTATTTCTCTTTCTTCCTTTTTCTCTTTTTTTTTCCCCGATTAGATATATCTATCCATTCGAGCATTTAGTTTGCGTGTAAAAGTTCGTCCATGTGGGTATCTACGTGCCCACTGAAAACTAGATTTCCTATCGCGATTATTTATCTATTCGTGCTTTTTATATTTGCTATATGTTAGATCGATGTTGGTCATACTTTTACACTGACACACACACACACACACACATATATATATATATATATATATATATATATATTAATAATTATAATTAATGTTATAGATTAGATTAATTCATTTAAAGTAACACGATATTATAATACGGAATGATTTAGAATTACGACGAAATCTATTTATATTCAAATAAAGAATGAGAAACAAGCGAAACAGGTGATTAAAGTTTACAATGAGATTTAACATAGCGATTTAATTATTAAGCAATGTTCTTGCTGGTAACAATGATATCCATTGTAAATAAATATGAATAGGAAAATCGATATGGTGAAGAATGGATCGAGGAATGAATCTCGCGCCTTTTGATAGAGCATAGTAGTAAGTACTTATGTATTCTGATAAAAATAGGAACTCCTAAGGTCAATTTCGAGACGAACGTGTAAGAGGATCTCGAAGGATACACGAAAGAGTCTAATTTCGTCCTGAACGGATTCGTATCGTTGTACATCGAAAAGAGAGAGAGAGAGAGAGAGAGAGAGAGAGAAAGAGAGAGAGAGAAAATGTGGTGACCGGTAGTCGAGTGGCACATAAGTAACTATAAAGAACTCAAATCCTGAATTCAGCTTATCCTGGATTTCCTCTTTCACTCGCGCCTTCTTCGTAGACGGAGAATGCGCAAGAATACCTACACCTGCCGAAAAAAGGAAAGGAACATGGATGAGCTTGCCTTTCTTTAATAAGCAACGATGCGTACAACTCGACGACGTTCAGTATCGATCGATCGTACCGGAAAAAGGAAGCAAGAAAGTAAAATAAAGATAAAAATATAAAGAGAAAGAGAGAAAGAGAGATTACAAATCCTATACCTATATTCCATTAGCTCTTTATTTATTATTATTGTTAAAAGAAATTCGCATTTTCTTTATTATTATTATTATTATTATTATTATTATTATTATTATTATTATTATTATTATTATTATTATTATTATTTTGGGAATATAATTCCATCCTTTGGAATAAGGGAGTAGATATTTTTCGATAGAACTTTTTGCCATTCATTGTTTTATCTCATTTATTAATTTGAATTTCTTTTATTGTTACTTCATTCTTTATTTACTTATTTTATTTATTTATTTTATTCTTTTATTCTTTCTTTTCTTTTCTTTTTTGTTTTCTTTTTTTTTCTTTTTTGTTTTCTTTTTTTTCTTTTTTTTTCTTTTTTATTTTTTTTTTTTTTTTTTTTACCGAAAAAATTTCCCCAAGAGAAAAGAAGAAAGGAGAAAAGTAATAGTGGAAAATTCTTTCTCTCTTGTCTGTCTCTTTCTAACGTGAACACAGATGGCATACGTCAGATCCGTGAGGTGTCGCACGAAATATATGTAGAGAAGCGAAAAGTGGAAGAAAGGAATAGAAATAGGTACGTGTGTAGGAGGTATATATGTGTATAAGAAAAGAGAGAGAGAGAGAGAGAGAGAGAAAGAGATAGATGGATAGATAGATAGATAGATAGAGAGAGAGAGAGAGAGAGAGAGAGAGAGAGAGAGAGGGTGGATTTATTCGCGAATGTTGGCTCCTTCGCAAACCACGATTTATTTGCCTGGGCTAAAAGCTTGAGAGCCCGTCTTCTATTCGTCCTGTATTCCTTCTCTATGTATCCAGTATTCCGTTCTGTATTCCTCACTGGGAATAGCAGTCGATGGTGATACCGCTGTATTCACGATTCGCGTCGTCGTATTTTCATCCATCAATCCCACGTACCTAAGTATCTATCTAGTGAAAGAGAAAAAAAGTGGCTTGTACGCTTGCGCGAAACATAGAAGAAAACCTATAAGATATGGAAGAGAGTCGAACGAATCTTTTTTTTTTTTTTTTCTATTCTTTTTTTTATTTCTTATATGTATATACATATATATATATGTATATCTATCTATATATACATGTATATATATATATATATATATATATATATATATATATCGTTCATAGATACGAAGTCTGTAGATAAAAGAAAAAAAGAAAAAGAAAACGAAGAAAAAAAACAACAACAACAAAAAAAAAGAACATAGAAAACAAAATGAAAAATTAAAAAAAAAAAAACTGATCCAATTTGTTCTTCGAATTCTTTCGTTGTATTTAATATTACATAATGGTTGAATGGAGATATTTTTTTTTTTTTTTTTATATATATGTATAGAAACAAAGGTTTGATTTTTTGCAAAGTAATTCTTCGAATTGGATGGAATAAGAAAAAGAAAAAAGAAAAAAAAAAAAAAAGAAAAAAAGAAAAAAAAGAAAAAAAGGGAAAAATAAAAAAGGAAAGAATCGCATATAATAATTTAATTTATAATCGAATTCGATTAATCTTTCATATGATTATTTCGTTATTAATAAATAAGGTGAGTATGCAGATGGATATCTACTAAGTACCTGGTAGAATGAATACAGACTCCAATGGAGAGTCATGGTCAGAATTGAAGTAAGACCCTTTTATAGGTGCAAATTCGCATGTAAGTAGGTGCGCAGGAGGTATGATATCCAAGCACAAACCCTCGAGTTTCCGTCGGATGCTTTTAAAGGGCTTACTGGTTAGTATTAGCTGGGTATTAGTTCCATCCCTGGTGAGCCCTCTATTTATCTCTCTCTCTCTCTCTCTCTCTCTTTCTCTCTGTCTCACTTTCATACTCTCTCCCTTTCTCTTTCTCTATCCTCTCCATCCCTTTTTCTCATTCTATCGTTTCCCTTCTCCTCTTCCTCGTTCTATTCTGTTCCAACTACTCAGGCAGCTTCTTGCTTTTCGAATTCGTCGTTGAACTGTTATTAATTATTTGCAGCTATGGCATTGAAACGAGTATTAATCGTTAAGAAGAATTATCAGGAGTTTGAACATCTGTATATTATAAATTTCTATGTGAACGAAGTATTCGTAGTGCATTGATTTTAATTCTAATCAATAGTTAAAAAAATTGTCTTGGTATATAATCACTTACCTATATATATATATATATATATATCAAATCACTAATCAATCACCAATCACTAATAACAATCACCAATCAATCACTAATCAATTACCTATATATATATCTTACCTATAATTATATATATACATATATTATTATATATATATTATATATATATAATTTCTATGGATATATGTTTAATAAAAGAAAGGAAAAAAAAAATATCACTTTTATCAACGATATCGTTTTAATTTAATACGAAAAATAATTTTCGTATCGTTCTATTTCGAAATAATCTTTATTTACCGAAATACATTTATTCAATTATGCGTAGAAAAGAAAAATTTGTACCTATGATATGTTAATCTCAAATTAACAAATAGGAAATAAAAGAATAAAAGTGACATGTAGCTTAGGCTAAACACATAGATACCAGCTGTGCGTTATAAAGACAATTTGGTATGGATCTTTCTTGTAAAGTAAATCTTACTGGTGGTCGTTCATTGTTGGCCATCCTTCGTATCTTTCACGGCACCTGCTTATCTTCAAAGTGGAAGACAATCAGCGTGCGACAAGTCGGCTTAGCCGATCATTCAAGATCGGCTTTATAGTGAGAAAAAAAAGGAATGGAAGAAGGAAAAGAAAATGGAGAAGAATAAAGGATTTAGGTTTCGAATTATCAGGTATAATAAGGGCTCTCTTTCGTTTCCTCTTGACCAAACAGAGAATCGAAAAAAAAAAAGAAAAAGAAAAAAAGAAGAAAAAGGGATGGATGGCTTTTCTCCTTCTTTAGCTATTCTTCTTTCTTCTGTGTTTCCTGCTGGTGTTTCCTGTCGAATAGAATACGAAGGGGGGAAAGAGAGAGAGAGAGAGAGAAAAAAAAGAAAAAAAGAAAGGAAGATAAAGAAAAAGAGAAAAAAAAAGTAAAGAAAAAGAGAGAAAGAACGTAGGGGGCGCGATCAGTGGATAGTTTGAACCTGGTATTCCAACTGGTGGTCGTCTTTTACTATCCCATAGTGAACCTTTTACGATCGTCTCCCAAGAATTCTACGTGCCAAAGGAAATCGCTTTGGACAATAGCACAGGGATGACACGGCTGTCCCCACCTTACCAAACGTCTAGAAGAACATTCGACACCGAAAAGCCGAACTACGACTTCCGACAAGACTAAGGAATTAACAGAACTTCTTTTACGCTTCCTTACTATCGTAACCGAACTCCTCCTGCGAGGAGTCGAAGAACTCCACGGAGACTCTTTTTTTCTTTTCCTTTCTTTTTCTTTTTTTTTTTTCTTTTTGCTTTATACCTGAAAAAAGATCGATACTTAAGTTTCTCAGATAATACGAGCTCTTACGAGTTTGGGGTCACGCGTGACCACACAATCGTCTTCATTCAACTTTACAATATTACGAAATTTAAATATTTCAACGTGGTTTGGATTTCTTGTATTCTCTTTTTTTCTTTTTTCTTTCTTCTTCTTCTTCTTTTTTTTTTTTTTTCTTTTTGTTCCTTTTATATCAAATTTTAACTAAACATTCACAATGATTAACACAATTGAATTGATGATGATGAGTGTTGAAATTATCAATAAGAAAAAAGAAAGATAAAAATATATATATATATATACTGTACGCAATAGTAATCGTCGATTGTTTAGAAATAAAATATTGAAAATTGATAAATCTAATATTGATAAGAATCTTACAAACACATTCGTTCGTTGGTCAAACTTATTATAGAGACGTGGATACTCAACATGGGTACATAGACGCAGACGGTAAGATTTACACTTAGGGTGTTATTCAATGTCGAAGAGGGTGGCAAAAGGGAGAAGGGCCAAACTTCCCTCAAGCGAAAGAACCCCCCTTGAGCAAAGCCGCACCCCTCTATCCTTCGTTCTAGAGGGTGGTGAACGTTCCTCCACCCCTCCCGAAACAAAACATATTGTCCGAATTTAATTGTGGATGGGGTGCATTAGATATTCATACGTTACATGTTCTACGACGCGTACAACAATATCCCGAGGAGTAAGAGAAAGAGAAAGAGAAAGACAGAGAGAGAGAGAGAGAAAGAGAGAAAGAGAAAGCACGTGCACGTCCTCGCGTTCAAGCTCGAAGGGTAGTCGTCAGAACGAATAAATCTCTCTAACGATAAACACTACGTTCACAACGTTGGCACATTTCATATGTACATATATAGATATCTATCTATCTAAACTTTTTATATAGATATATTTTAAGATTTGTGAGTACTTTTATTGTTCGATAATTAAAAACTAATAATATAAGACATTATTTTGCTTTTTTTTTATTTATTTCACGAATTAAAATATGCTTTTTAAATATATATCTATAAACAAATCGAAAATACGAGGATCGTCAATTAATGTGAATTAAAACGTTCACATGTGATATTAGTATTTTTATAAAAAAAAGAAGAAATAAAAAAAAAAAATAAATAAATAAATAAAAATAATTAAATAGATAAATAAATAAATAAATGAAAATACATTCATAAAGAAATCAATGTGAATTCACGAATTTCGTAATTCGAAGAATGAAGATTAAATCGTAATAGGATGAAGTGGGAACGATTAAATTATTAGATCGACGTAGACTCGAAATCCAATCGTCGGCTATGACGATGTACCCTCATTGGCCCTTGGGAGTAAACAAGAGGCGATCGATGGACCCATCGAGGGTGGAATCGAGTGTCTACATATATATCTATCTATATAGAGGATACGCAGACATCGAACGCTCTATAAACTCTTTTGTAATCCGCGTCACGAAGTGACGCCATTAACGTGAACCCTTTTCCGTTCACGTAATAAATTTTTATGTAGATACTTGGGTAATTTTTCGATAGAAAAATGAAAAAAGAAAAAAGAAGAGGAAGAAAAAAAGAAAAGTAGAAAAAAATAACGAACAACATTTCCAGATAATTTCATTAGCTGGATAATTTCAATATGAGGCATCTGTTCATTTAAATAATTTATAATTAATCAAAGATTTACACATGACACACACACACACACACACACACACACACACATATATATATATATACACATATACATATAAATATATAGGTACAAGTATATATTCTCGCGAAAAATTCTTTTTTCCACTTTAACCTCATCGTTCGACTATAGAAAAGCGCAAAACGATGCGAGAGCAACCATTTTGCACGCGTAGCGAGCCGTTTCAAAGGTTCGCGCATAGAAGAAAGTACGAGAGAAGAAGGAGTAGGAGTAGGAGTAGGAGGAGGAGAAGGAGAAGGAGGTGAAGGTGGAGGTGGAGGATAGGCGTCCTGAAGGAGGAGAGAAGAGGAGAAGAAAAGAAGTTACTTTCTTACTTCCATTCTTAGGAACGTTCTCTCGAATTCAAGTTGGGTGATACCTTCGGCCACCATCACGAGCTCCCCTTACCTCCCTCCTTCCTCACTCATCTTCCCTCTCCATCGTTCCGTGGGTTGGAACTAAGCTAGAGTTGAACGTGCTGCGTGCCAGATACTACTCAACTCAACTCAACTCAACTCAACTCAACTCAATTCAAATCAATTCAATTCAGCTCTACTCTACTCTACTCTACTCTACTCTACTTATTTGACATCTTGTCTCTCTCTCATTTTCTCTTTATAATACATTTTCATTTCTATTGTCTTCGATCCCACGAGAATTTAATACTCGTTTATATATCGAAGGAAATCAATTTTGACGAAATTATCAATATTTAATTTATTCCTTCCGTCATACTCGATAATATTCGAATAGGATTAATTATCATTGATACTATCGTTTATCTTATCGTATCTTACTCGTAATTATTTATAAAGAATTTATTATAAGTAAATGTCATTATTATATTTTATCCTGAAAATAAGTAAACGGTGGATTAACGTTTAAGTGATAATTAAGTCCGGTTAGTTTGGGAAGATAAGTTTGCCGCAACTAATGTTGAAACAAAAAAAAAAAAAAATGATACAGAAGGAGTAGACGAGGAGAAAGGATGTCGTTGGGACATTTCGTAAGAGAAAGAGAGATAGAGACAGTGATAGAGATAGAGACAGAACAAAAAGAGAGAGAGAGAGAGAGAGAGAGAGAGAGAGAGAGAGAGAGTACGACACGCGACGTATCCCACCGCCTCGACCAGCCTCGTATCGACTAGCACGCCGGTAGAACCAATCAACGTGCGACGTAGGATGGCCGTCGTTGAAATGGCCACGCCTATCCCATCTCGAGATTGGCAGTTGCGCTTATCCAAGTCGTCTGCTACCGTGAGCTTAGTGGCCGGGCGAACAATTCTGGTGGGGATATCCACGGCCGAATGCAACTCGGCACGACTTCGGGATAACCGAAGCCCTCGAGCTCGAGCCTTTCGTGCGCGGCACACTCCCAAAACTATCGTTCGTGGGGAAGGATCGACGCTGCCGTGTACTTCCTACGTGCTTCTCCCTCGTGCTTCTCGGACGTTTCTTTCTTTATCTCTCTCTCTCTCTCTCTCTCTCTCTCTCTCTCTCTCTCTCTATCTCTACCTGTCTCTCTCTTTCCTTCTCTCTCATTCTCTCTTTCTCTCCTTCTCTTTCTCTCTCTCTCTCTCTCTCTCTCTCTCTCTTTCTCTCTCTCTCTCCTTCTCTTTCTCTTCCTGATTCTTTCTCCTTTTTGCATACGTTTCCTCGTTAAATTATTTACTTCCTTTACTTCTTCTTCATAACGCGATTTCCTATTATCATCGACGGAAGGAAAAACAACGAATTTGAAGGATGCGTCGGATAACGTGACTCGTCAGTTTATTCGTTCGTTCGTTCGTTCGTTCGTTCGTTCGTTCGTTCGTACGTTCGTTCGTTCGCATTTCTTCTCTTCTTCTTCTCGCACACGACCTTGTGCTATACGATCAACAAAAAACGACGTTATATTAGATACGTATGTATATCGTGGATTACATGTTGTTAACCTCGGAAACGTGAAACAAGTGTTAAAATTTATCTCTTATGGACCAAGCCGATAATTATTTACTCCTAGTGAATATGATCAAGCCGGTAGTGCAGTGACTTCCGTTTGTTATTATTTGTTGTTTGTTGTTGTTTCGTTATATTCTCGTTTAATTGAAGGTCTGAGACGTTAAGTCTCAACCAACGGCAACAAAATTGAGCTGGACTTACATCAACGTGCCGCCGGCCACTATATGAGGTTTGTTTAATATAATTTATTTCATTCGATATATCCAGATATCATTTTATTTCTATTTGTTTCGTGTTAAATTTTTAATATGTCATAAACAATGTTTCTTCATTTTGTATTTTTGACCTTACGAAAGATCATCTATCTCATTTCTTGTCTTTTGTTTTTCTTCCTTTTCTTTCTTTCTTGTTTTCTCGATACGATTCATTTACGTATAAAATAAGTAAGTTCGATACATTTTGAAGAGCAATAATAGAAGAAGAAGAAATGTTTGTTTACATGTTACGTAGTTGACATTGCGTAGCAAATAAAAACAGTAAACGCGATAAGATCTCTTAGCGTTTCACATGAGAATATTTGTCGAATATATATATATATATATATATATATTACGCGTTATAATTTACGATTTTTTTTTTTTAACTCATTACGATTATTACTTTTGTTCATGTCTCAAATAAACACGTATTATACTTCCGCGTTGATTACTGTGGTTCGAAAAAAAAAAAATAAAAAAATGAGAAAAAAAAAGAGAGAGGAAAGGAAAGAAAAAGATAATTTTACAATATACTAAAGGAGAGAGAGAGAGAGAGAGAGAGAGAGAGAGAGAGAGAGAGAGAGAGAGAGAGAGAGAAAGGAAAAGACAAAGAAAATTAGGAAAAAGGAAAAAGAATGAAAGGAGAATGCGTCTCGTAAAATGAATATTTGTAATCTCTAAAAAAATAAAACATTATTTACCAGCTTCATTTCATTCGAAACAATTACTTTGAGAAGCGACGGTAGAAAAGGATTCAAGAACGTGCGCGTGTTCGCGCATAATTCGATCGTAAAGACGTACAAATAAATGAAAATATAATAAATCGTTCTATTCGTACGGATTATTGTTTCAATTCATCGTGTTTATCCTGTTTAGATGTTCAATGCCGTTCATTTACTTGATAATGCAAAACCTCGACGAAGCGAACCGATAAGAAAACAATATATATATACAAATTAAACATTGAAATCGGTGAAAGTTAAACAAGCAAGTGATGTTAAATCGAGCGAACGATAGCAAATTCGTACTTAGATACCTGCTTGTTTACTTTAATCTCGATCGTAAATAAAAGAGCGTAAAAAAAAGAAAAAAAAGAACGAGAAAGTAGAAGAGAGAGAGAGAGAGAGAGAGAGAGAGAGAGAGAGAGAGGAAGAGAAAAAAAATAATCGGATCTCACGTATCGCATTCACGTGGTGGGCCATGAAAAATGTGCGAATCGAATCACGATTTCTCTCTCTCTCTTTTTTTCTATATCTATCTCTCTTTCTCCCTTGAATGGAGCCACTCCAGTCGAAATCATTCGAATCGTTTGATAGATATCCGCTGTGCCGTGGCAAAACATTCAATTAGCGCTTCCTAATGCCCCCCTAGAGCGCTTCTTGACAACAACCATTACTTCCAGCATCTTCTCGGCGACAAACCAAACGCAACCCTCCTATTTTCTCTCTTTCTTTCTCTAGTCATCGAATTCTCCCTTTTCTCGACGAGAGTACCCACCACTAAAGCTCGAACCCACCCGAATACCACCCCACCCCACTTTACCCCACCTTACCCCCAAAACCGCCCGCCGCCCTCCTTCTGTACCCACGTTAACCGACGTATCTATTAATCCTCGTTGAATGACACTCGAGGGTGGCTCCCACTGAGGGTGATTTTAACCCTACAAAATCGTAACTACAGCCCTGAGCTCCTCCTTTTTCTCCTCCTCCCTCCTACGACCGCTATACCTTTCTTCTTCTCTTTTTAATGAATACTCAAGGAGAGATACGCGTGGTAATTGTGTTAATGAAAGAGAGAGACGGAGAGAGAGAGAGAGAGAGAGAGGGAGAGAGAGAGAGGCAGGTATGGATATGATGTGGTAAAGAAGATAGAAAAGGAACGGCAGTCGACTCTCTTCTCGGTAAACCCTTCGCTTTAGGGGTGACATTTAGGGTCTAAAGAGAGAGAGAGAGAAAGAGAGAGAGAGAGAGAGACAGAGAAACGAAAAGGAGTTTGACATCATCCACTCGCGATCTCGCTAATGCGTGCAATACTAAATATACTCAGATTGTTTGATGACTTTAATACGAGAAAAAGGTGAAATTTAGTTATTCCCTAATCGAGAATGGAAACGAATAAGAAATTAATCATTGATTTATGAAGATAATCGGTGTATGCATCATTTTGTTCGTTTCTTTAGAAATCCTTTCTTCTTCTTTACTTCTTCTTTTTTCTTTTCTTTCTTTTTTTTTTCCTCTTTTTTTTTTTTTTTTTTTTTTTTTTTTTTCTTTTTTTTTTTTTTTTTTTTTTTTTAACATTCGATTATTCGAAGGATCAACAGGATCGTAATTAAGAAATATTACAGGGGTATTTGAAGAACTTATTGTATGAATCAAAGATAATATTAAAAATGTAAATGGACAGAAACTTAGATATTTATTTATCATTAATATTATCCTGTCATTTTGATAGACGAAATTGTACGTGTATATTTATTTTAACGTAGATTTTAACGAAGAAAGAGAAGAAAAAAGAAAAGAAGAGGAAGAGGAAAAAAAAATAATAAAAAATGATAAATTATAATGTCAAAGGTTCGAAGAAATAATATTCGAAAGTCATCCGATGATAATTGACAATCCGTAATCGTAATGACCGTGAAGTCATAACCCGTTTCGTCGCCCTTACTAATTAGCGTCTCGCGTTTAATTACAGAGCCGGCGGCAACATGTGTGATGGCTCGTTCACGGACAGCCTACGTGGTATGCAGGGTATGCCTGGTACATCGCCACCGGGTGCCACAGGGGTCGGTCCCATGGGGGTTGCCCTTGGCAGCCCTCTTGGCCCTGCAGCCGTCAAGAAGGCACAGGTCGAACACATAAAACGACCTATGAATGCTTTCATGGTTTGGTCTCGACTTCAGCGACGGAAGATAGCTCAGGAAAATCCGAAGATGCACAATAGCGAAATTTCCAAAAGGCTTGGTGAGAATTTAATTCTGCTTTTTTTTTTTTTTTTTTTTTTTTTTATTTTTTAATTTTCATTACGAAAATTAATAGATACATTTTTTTACTTTTTTTTTTTTTGTTTTCTTTTTGTTTTTTGTTCTTTTGTTTTTCTTTAATGCTCGTGTTAATATAATTACGTAATACTTATTCATTGAAGAACTAACGATTAATTATCGTATCGCTTAAGAAACTTTACATTATGTAAATGTATATCAATATACGTATGTATCGCACGTTGAATTGATCTCTTTTAAATCTCTCTCTCTCTTTCTCTTTCTCTTTCTCTCTCTCTCTCTCTCTCTCTCTCTCTCTCTCTCTCTCTCTCTCTTTCTTTCTATATTCATATATATTATAAGTTTAATATCATTGAGTTAATACATTTATTCGACAGAAATATCGGAAAAGATTCTTCGTTAAAAGGTCTTATCCTGTGTAAATACTTTATCGATGACCAATGAAAAGTGAATACTAATATAATTATTATAATTAATACGATTCGATTGATGGATCGAAAAAATTAATTAGTTACAAATTTGGCAACTAAACGAAGATTTATCGACAGAAGACTCTGTCGTTCTTGCAAAAAAAAAAAAAAAAAAAAGAAAAACGTTTCCCTTTATTCCCTTCAGATTCATTTTCAATCGTTCCTTCCGTCCATACCGCTGGTCCATTTTATTCCTATCTTTAATTAAATTCCCATCTTTAATTGTCAAATCGATACGTCTTATGGTCATTTATTTTATTAATTATTGTTACGAAGATATATTTACATTGTACGTGTAAGAAGATTATAATGTAAGAAATCGCTGATCACATTAAAAGTGAAAAAAATTACTGCGCTTTTTTATTTATCACTTTTCTTTTTCTTATTTTTAGTTTTGTTTTAACTTTTTTATTTTTTATCTTTTTTCTTTTTTTTTTTTTTTTTTTCATTTTAACGTGCGACGATAGATAGAAGAAAGCGAGATGAAGTAACAAAAACGTAACTGTAATCTTTTAACAGTTTGGGCGAGCGGCTGGGGCGGGTGGACGGGAGGGCGGGTATGGCGCGCGCGCTTTTGCTCGCACGTTTTCGAACAAATGCCGAAGGGGGCGGAAGTAGGGCAAGGTGCAAGTGCTACGGAAAAATAATTAAAAGGATCTCGGCATAGGTAGGTAGGTGGTATATCTCGCGAGTCGACTCTTCTGAGGTAAAACAGTTGCTTTCTTTCTTTCTTTAGTTTTTTTTTTCCCTCTTTTTTTTTCTTTTTTCCTTTTTTTTTTTTCTTCTTTTTTATTTCTTCTTTGTACTTTTCGTCGCTGTTGTTGTTTCTTTTTCCTTTTCTTGTTTTTCTTTTTTCGTTCTCTCTCTTTTTTTTTTTTGGTCCCCTCGCCCCCTCCCCTCGCCCCCTACTCCTCCTCTTACCCCGTCCTCTTTCCTTCCTTCTTTCCCTTTCTCTTTTTTTCTCCCTGCCGACGTTCTGTGTTTCCGCGCGTAATTCCGGCGCCCTCGAGCGCCGACGTTAGGTATTTCCAGTTAGGTAGGTACTTTTGAAAAAGCGCGAACTTTTACAACGTTAAAATGCTTTTTTTCCTTTCTTTCTTTCCTTCTTCCTTCTTTTTTTCTTTTTCTTTCCTTTTTCCTCTCTCTCTTTCTCTCTCTCTCTCTCTATTTTCCTTTTCTTTCTTCGCTTGTAAAGAACAAAAAAGAAAAACAACAACGACAACAACAATAACAACAACAACAACAACAACAACAACAACAACAACAACAACAACAACAACAACAATAACAATAACAAAAAGAAAAGAAAGGAAAGGCAAAGAGAAATAAAAATGCAAGGCGAAACAACGTAGGGGGTAGTAATAGTAGTAGTAATAGTAGTACCTATCCACTTAGTCGCGTTCGTATACAACGCGAAATTTACGATTAATAAAATTTGTTGTACATATATATATATATATATATGTAAGTGTGTGTGTGTGTGTGTGTGTGTGTATCTATGTATTCAAATACAAAAATCTTGGATAATTTTATATGTTTATATGAAAATTTACATCCCACGGAATTGATTTAAATGCGAAACTAAAACAAGCACATTTACATCTCATATCTAAGTAAAATGCAATAGAAAGTAGAAAGAGAAAGAGAGAGAGAGAGAGAGAAAAAGAGAGAGAGAGAGAGAGAGAGAGAGAGAGAGAGAGAGTAAGTAAAACGATGGAAAAGGAGGATTCCGAGTAAGAAGGGGTGAGTCTTGTACGGCATAGGAGAGGGTAAAAGATGGGCGAGAACGAAGGTATTCCGGCTGGTATTTCCGTTAAATACCGAGTATTCGACAAAGGGATCTTCCCGCAGCACCCCTCGAGCGCTTCTTTATCCGTCATTTTCTTCCTCGCCTCCTCCACTTCTCTCTCTCTCTCTCTCTCTCTTTCTCTCTTTCTTTCTTTCTCTCTCTCTCTCTCTCTCTCTCTGTAACCCCCGTTTTTCGCTCCCTCGACGACGACGAATAAGGGAAGTGCCTCCTCCTCGCTAAATATGATGCGCGCACGCTCGAACCTCCTGCCTTTCCTCCTCCTCCTTCTCCTCTTCCTCTTCTTCTTTCACTCCCTACTCCATCTTTACCCCTTCTCTCTCTCTCTTTCTTTCTCTCTCCCTCTCTCTCTCTTTCTCTCTTTCTCTATTTCTTTCTTTCTCTTTTTCTATCCTTCTTCGTTGCCTCCCTCTCACACTCTTTGTCGACGCGACACTCTTTTCGTCGCTCTTTTACCGCCGTATACCTGGCACACCGTGTATAGTTATACGTTGATATATACGGAAAAGCTGAGTAAGAGAGAGAGAGAGAGAGAGAGAGAGAGAGAGAGAGAGGGGGGGGTTTTTCGTTAGACGACGATGTATAGCTTAGCTGTCGCGACTCTGTACTCCCCTTGTCGGAACATTCGTAAATTTCATTTTTCTCTTTCCATCTTTCTCTAGCTTTTCTTTCGTCTCTTTTTTCTTTTTTCTATTTCTTTCTAGACGTATTTGGTACCACCCATAGTGCTTCTACTCTGTCTCTCTCTCTCTCTCTCTCTCTCTCTCTCTTTCTCTTTCTCTTTCTCTTTCTCTTTCTCTTTCTCTTTTTCTTCTTTCCTCGATACACGTCGAATATCTCGAACATAGATAGGTACGTGAAATTTCATGAGCGATAATTCCTTTCGATAATTTCGTAAAGCTTTCGATGTTTTAGAAAATTAGATGAAAATGTAATATTCTGTACGTACGTTATTAGCGAAGAAAATTGAATGAAAAAAAAAAAAAGAAAGAAAAGAAAAAGAAAGGAAAAGAAAAGAAAAAGAAAAACAAAAACGAAAAAAAGCATATGGAATATTTTAATATTCTAACAGAAAGAATTTATTGTTAATTTCTCCATTTGATGAAATATATCTTTGATTGTAGTATTTAATTAAATACGTCAGTATCTTCTATCCACGTGAAGTATAATTAATATCAGCGTGCTATAAGACGGACATTGGATTTACTATTAAGATGTTACGTACGTTATATACGTACGTATGCATTTATGTATATACGTATGTATGTATATATGTAACTAGTCATGAACGTAAAATGGAATACAAATGGCAGATTTGTAGAGATGCTCGAAAGAAGAATTATCTCTTGCTAAGCATTTATGTTCTTCACTCGCTTAACGTGCTTAGGGACGATTTTATTGCGTCGATTAGAAGATGACGATACAAGTCTTTGAAGTATTCAAAGTATTCCTCCATTTTCATGGTGAACGAACGAGGTAAGAGCCAATAGGGAAAATGAAGAGAAACACACAGATGGAAAAGTGACGAGAAAAGGAACATAAATTCGTAACGAAATGGTCCATTGGGAAACGAAATGGTCGAAGCTAATCTCCTTATTGGACTTTGATGTAGTCAAGTATATAATATACGTATACTTTGCAAGTTTCGAAAAAGACTTTATTATGATTACAGTGATAGGTATTGCATTAGATGAACTTCATTTGAAATATATAGATATATATACATATATATATATATATATATATATATATATATATATATATATATATATATTTTATAGTAATAATCTTATTTAATCTTATAACAGTAAACTTTTATATCTATTAATCAATTCAACATAAAATTAGTTTACGTACATTAAATAATTTTTGAAAAATAATACCAATGATTGTTCATTTGAAATATAAACAATGTATACGTACAAAAAATAAATTCATATATAAGTAAAGATTCGAATGAAATAAAATGACGCTCGTTTAGATATCAAAGATATAAGAATTTGTTCTCGTTAATATACGCGAGATCCGATTGAAAATGGAAAAAGGAAAAGAAAAAGAAAAAGAAGAAAAAAAGAAAAAAAGAAAAGGAAAGAAAAGAAAAGAAAAATGAAAAAGTAAAAAAGAAAAAAAGGGAAAAAGAAAAAACAAGAAATACGCAAGCGAGTAAAGTTCTCCTTTACAGGCCAACACTAATCCAAGATTCTTTAGAGACTCTCTCATACGTCTTTGCATCGATCGACGTAATTCCCATTCTTCTCGTCTATCTGAGAATACTCCCTCTTTCTCTATCCCTCCCCCCAACTCCCCCCCCTCACTCTCTCCATCTCTCTCTTACCCTTTCTATCTTTCTCTTTTCTTTTTTTCTTTCTCTTTCTTTTCCCTTCTCTTCATTTTTGTCGGCCATCGTCTAAAATACCCCCAATGCATTGTCGTCTCTAAGCTAAGCGTATGCACGCGCGCGCGCGCACACACACGAGCAAGTAACTTTTACAAAGAGCGAAAGAGCGCGAGAAAGGAATTGGGGAGGGGTAGAGGAGGGATGGAGCGGAAGGGTGAGAGGATAGGTTGGAAGGCAAAGAGGGAAAAGGAGGGAGGAAGTTGATAGGGTGGTGTGGTACAGTGATGCGGTGGATGTAGGAGTGAATGGGGTGGTAAGAAGAGGACGAGCAGAGAACGGCGCGTAGAGAAGGTGCACCGTGCGTAAAAAACATGCGAGGGGGGGTCGGTGGAGAAGAGCGTGTCGCCTGGAAGGAGATAGAAAAGCTCTGCCTGTAGAAGGGAGGCAAGAAGAAGAGACTCGAGGAGAGTTACGTGCAGAAGCTTTCATCGTAATGAAGTATTTCTGTCGCTTGCTGAAACCTCTCTTTCTCTCTCTCTCTCTCTCTCACTTGTTAACTCACTCGCTCGCTTACTCGCTTGCTCACTCGCTTGCTCACTCGCTAAGTCGGAGTTTCGTTTCTTTCGTCGTTCACATCGAAGAGAAACGAATCGCGTGCCGGTTTGTGTCGTTGGATACTCAACGGAGGGTAAGGGAGGAAAGCTGTTGAAGAAAACGGGAAAGGGGGAAGAAAAGGGATGGAGGAGAAGGAAAAGGAGGATGAATGTTTCTCCTTTTTCGCGTCCACGACGATCCTATTTAGCCTTTCGCGTGTCCTGACGTGTCCCTAGGGACCACGTACATTTTCCGCGTATTAAACCCAGTCCCTCGTTTCTTCTCTCTCTCTCTTTCTCTCTTTCTCTCACATTCGTTCGTTTAGACGCGTTACCGCGTTTATTCCGCAGAGAAATCTTTACATTGGTTAGGTAGCTATCATCGTCGTCGTCAGCGTCGTTGTCAGCGTCGTCATCGTCGTCGTCATCGTCATCGTTAACGTCGTCCTTCCTAGTAGTCATCATCGTTCCTTCGTATCTAACTCTCTTTGTTAAATCTAGAGAGAATTCTTATGCATTCGAATGAACATTTCTCTCTGAGTATTTACTTATATCTACATATTATTTTGTTCTGTATGATTCAATTGAAATCTTTATTTTATAAATGCGAATAAATATATAGATATTACTAATAAATTAGATATAACTATTTTATTTTACTGTATCGAGATTATTGATATTTTATTTTATTTTTAATATATATATATATATATTTATAATTTGTGTGTAATATTGTAAATAGCTCTTAAAGAAACTTTCTAAAAATTAAGAGATACGTAGCTCGATCGCGTTTAGATCAGTCATAAGACTCTACTTCTTTTTTTATCGTCTCTCTCTCTCTCTCTCGCTCGCTCGCTCGAAATTCGCGAAGAAAACAATTCGCGGAGGATCCCGACACCGTGCGAATCCTATAGAATCGCGAAAGAACAATGCGAGCCGTCGCGACAAAGGCGACGTATACAAAACGCGTAGAAAACGTACGGCTAAGCGCCTTTCCTCTTTCGCTCGCGTGATTAAAAAAACAAAAAGGGAAAGGGGAAGGGGGAGAAAAAATGATCGTTCCGGAGCACTCTTCCCCGCTTCTCATTTCATTTTCTCTCTCATCCTTCTTTTTCTGTACTTCTTACTTTCTCAAAACGATCTTTCAAAAGTCACCGTCGCCATTTTTCTTTTTTCTTTGGGACACCATCACAATGTTGACATAACGATGAAATACTGTGCTCCTGTCGTATCTATAATATGAATGAATAATTAAATATAATAATAATTTTATTGTCTAATAAAAATTTAGATTTGCAAAATTAACATTCAATTAAAATTCCTTTATCCATCTCTTCTTCTTCTTCTTCTTCTTCTTCTTCTTTATCTTCTTCTTCTTTTTCTTTCTTTCTTCTATCTTGTTTTTCTTTTTTTTTTTTCTTTTTCTTTCCTTCTTTTTTTTCTCTCGTTAACTGTTACTTACGTTTAGTTATCGGCTAAGACGGTAACTATTAATTAAGGGGAAGACCTTGACGTCGTAACGGTGATCAATGATGTAATCACGGAAGCTACGAAGATCGTCAAATGATTATCGATTTAATCGATCATTAATAACGATAGAAAATAATATATAACCTTTCATTCGAGAAATAAAATAAGATATCACGAAATTTCAAGATACATCAACAATGTGGATAGTTGGGTTACATAGATCCAAGGATGTTTCATAATTCCAATTGTATTTCATTAAAAATATATAAATCATATCTTGGGCTTTTGGTTGGCCCCCCCGAGGCTTTTCTCGTTAATTGGTACGATGCAGCTTCCGTAACGGAAATAACGGCCTCATTGTAATGCGTCGTAAGAAAGGGGAAACGCCGCTAACAAAGTATGGAGAATGAGAAAGAAGTGGGAAGAGAAGGAGAAGGTGGAGGTGGTGGTGGAGGTGGAGGTGGAGATGAGAGATGGTGGAGGAAATGGTGGAGATGGAGGAAGAGGAGAAGGGGAGGAGCTTTGAAAAAGGGAAACGCTAGGAAGCACGAAGGCATACAATTTATTCTTATTGTGTGTCTTATTTAGCATCTCGTTTCGCCATTATTTTCAATTTTCCTTCTTCGAGTCGCGGCCCATTCTCTCGTCGTAACGTCTTAATTGAGCGTTCCCAAGTGCAAATATCAAAAGGTGTTAATAAATACGGGATATTATTAATGAGGAAAATAAAGGCGCTACACGACTTTTCTACGCGACGACAAACAAAAAGAAAAAAAGAAAGAAAAAAGAAAGAAAGAAAGAAAGAAAGAAAGAAAGAAAGAAAAAAGGGGAGAGGGAAAAAACGAAGAAGAAGGAAAAGGTAAAAAATAAAAAGGAGAAAGAATGAAAAGGAAAGAAGGAAAAATGAAAGAAAAAAAAAAAAAAAAATAGAAAGGAAAAGAAGGAAAGAAAAATGTTGAGAATCGGGCAAGTAAAAAGAGAGAGACTCTCCTCCTACGTACATACGACGAACGACGAGAAGCATAGGAAACGTTTTCCAATTTCCACGTTTCATCGGCACGGACAGCTCGTCGACGTAGAACGAGAACGTTCTGTTCGATCGATTCGTGCTCCTTTCTGGCTCGTGTCGTTACTCGCGGTACAACGGATGGTTAAATCTTTTTTTCTTTTTTTTTTTATGACTGAATGGAATCTCTCTTTTTCTCTCTCTCTCTCTCTCTCTTTTTCTCTGTCTCTCTCTCTCTCTCTCTTTTTCTCTGTCTCTCTCTCTCTCTCTCTCTCTTTCTCTCTCTCTCTCTATATATATATATATATATTTTTTTTCTCTCTCTTTACAAAGAGAGAAACTTAATAAATAACTACGAAAGAGGTCGACTTTGAAATATTTCATCGTAAGATTCCAAATTAACATTTACGATCGCGTACTTTTGCGTCGTACGATTTTTTTTTTTTATTATTTTTTTTTTTATTTAGATAAAACAATAACAACGACAACAACAAAAATGGAAAGGAAGAAAGAAAGAAAGAAAGGAAGAAAGAAAGAAAGAAAGGAAGAAAGAAGAAAACAAAAAAAAAAGAAAAAAAGAAAAAAAGGAAACTTCATCTCCTCGTTCAGTCGATGTTCGTGAAAAGGAATGTACCTAGGACTCTTCTCTCTCATCGGCGAATTACTTTCCTCTCGAAACCAGCAGCAGCTTTTTCCCCGCTTTGACAATGAAAACAGAAAGGAGAAGGAATGAGAGAGAGAGAGAGAGAGAGAGAGAGAGAGAGAGAGAGAGAGAGAGAGAGAAAGAAAGAGGGAAAGAAAGAGAGGGTAAAAGAGAAGTTAGGTACCTATTAGTGGTAGTAGTCGGTCTGTCGGCATGGCCGCGTTATCCTCTGGAAGGTCTCCATTCCCTTCTTTCCCTTTCTCTGGCAGCTTTTCCACCCCCGTCCATTAATTAACAGGCTTTGTACTTTTAAACGATGTTAAATAAACGCCATTGTCCGTCGGCGAAAGGACTGAAAAGCAAGCGCCATTGTGCTTTAAGCTCGTCGTCGTCGTCGTCGTCGTCGTCGTCGCCGTCGCCATCGTCGCCGTCGCCATCGTCGTCATAGTCGTCGTCGTTTCGAAAACGGCGAAGAGAAGAAACAAGAAAGAGAGAGAGAGAGAGAGAGAGAGAGTGAGAATGAAGGAGAGAGAGAGAAAGAGAGAGAAAGAGAGAGAAAGAGAGAGAGAGAGAGAGAGAGAGAGGGAGTATACCCTACTACTAACACCGTCAATGCTACTACTGCTCTGCTACTGCTACTACTTCTGCTGCTGCTGCTGCTGCTGCTGCTGCTGCTGCTGCTGCTGCTGCTGCTACTACTGCTACTGCTGCTACTGCTGCTGTTGGGAAGCCTTTGTTCTAAACAAATACACCAAGCCACCCCCTCACTCACTCTCCACCTACCCGTCACTCTTGACTACCCTCTAACTCTACCCACCTAGTTCGTCGCTCTACCACCTGCCTTTCTAACGAGAAAACCCGTATCGATTGGATAAAGCATAATACTACTATAAATAGAGGAAGTAAACTTGACATTTCGCATTGACTTTCCTCTTACTTTCATCATCGACGTATAAACTCCGTCACTTTCGATGAATTTTGGAAGAAACGTAATGATTGATCGTAGTGTTGGTGTCAACATAGATATGCATTATTCGTCATATGAACGATTGAAATAAAGAATTTTCCTTTTTATTCTCATTCTTTCCCCTTCCTCTCTCTCTCTCTCTCTCTCTCTCTCTCTCTCTCTCTCTCTCTCTCTCTCTCTCTCTCTCTTTTTTGTTTACGTAGGTACCATTCTTTCCGATTCATTGTAAGTCACCACGTATTCGTATTGTTTAGCTCTATGTGCCTCGATATAGGTTTGTAGAAAGCAACTCTCTTCCCATTGTCATAGCCTGCTGCTAGCAAACTACTAGGAGAAAGAATGATAGACAGAGAAAGAGTAAAAAGGTCTCGCGAACAACGTGGATTCATTCTCTCTGTCTCCCTCTTTTTCTTTTTCTTTTTCTTTTCTCTTTCTATTTCTCTTTTGCTCTCGTTTCTTCCACTCTTCCTCATACGAAGAATTTCAACACGCGTGTAGATTAATTTCACTGTGTTCTCGATATCGAGAACATTTATCCTTCCCTTTCTTCCTTATTTTTCACTTTTCCTTCCTTCCTTCCTTCCTTCCTTCCTTCCTCGATACCTCGAATTTCTTTATCGTTATCGTCGCCAACGTCGCCGTCGCCATTATCGTCTTCGTCGTTGTCGTTGTTATTACTGTTGCTGATGTTGTATCCTTGAGATATAGAACTACCGTGGACGTATGGATATTACGATCGTACGTTTTCTGAATCCTTTTTCTTCGTACATACACGTTGAGAGACATTTCAGCGATATCTTCTTCATTTTTCCTTACAAAGAAATACTTTTTCAAAGAAGACGACGGAGTATTATTGTAAAATATAAGAGACGTTTAAAATCGTATCAATATGTTAAATATAATTGGGTAAATTTATATATGAATAAAAGAATACCTTCTAACGAATGTATTAAGATAGATAAAATAGGATTTCGTAAAATTTTAGTATCTATCTATTTTATACCTGTTAATAGTACGTATTTATTTGTAATTAAATTTCAAATAAAATTTTATTCTGATGCGTCATTACTTTGAAGAATTTTATGTGTCAGACGTGTTACTAGATAAATAGATAGGGAGAAAGAGAGAGAGAGAGAGAGAGAGAGAAAGATTCGTCTAAAATTTTCCAGAAAATATGAAAATAACGTTGTCGTTGTCAACGAATCTCTCAACTATTGTATACATAATATCGCCACTGACTTCAAAACTGACAGGTGTGTACGTGTATGTATATATATATACATATGTATATATATATATATATATACATATACATATACATATACATATATATAGGTACATATACGTAGATAGAAAGCGTTTCGCAGGATACCCAGGGTTTCGTTCTCTCTTTGTTCTCGATGCCGGCGGCGCACCAACAACAAGTGGTAATTAATTCCCAGTGAAACAATTCTCGTCGGTGGCGAGAGAGAAAGCTTCGCGACACGACGACGCTCGAGGGTCGTAAAAGCGTTTCGCTACGCGAGCACAGCAAGCTTTGCTTTCGTGTTAGCGATTCTCTTTGCACATATCTCTCTCTCTCTCTCTCTCTCTCTCTTTCTCTCTCTCTCTCTCTCTTTCTCTCTCTCTCTCTCTCTTTCTCTCTCTCTCTCTCTCTTTCTCTTTTCGTTTATCTCGAGAAATAAAGTGACTCCAGTATCCTTATCTTCTATAACGTTTTATTTAGTATGACCAATCGAATTTTGATTCACAAATTATATTAGTTTTTATAATGATCATCTAATTCCATTTGTTTTTTTCATGAAACATTTGAACATGAGAACATGCATTTCAATAGATTTAAAAATAATCTTCGATAGATCTTATTTATTCCGTATACGTTTCTCAAAGAGAACAGGAATATTGTTATTTAATCTTAGGAAGGAAAAGAAATATGATAGAAACGGAAAGAAAAAGGAATAGAAAGAGAAAAGAAAAGAATATTTTCTTCTTCGTGTGATATATATATATATATATTTAGTTTTTCTTTTCGCTATTTTTTTTCTTTTTTTTCTTTTCCTTTTTTTTCTTTTTTTTTTTTCCTTTTTTCCTTTCTTTTAAAAGCTCGTCGACATGGCAACATTTTAAACTTTGATTCGCATGTTCAGCAATCTACCATGGTATGGAAAAACAGAGAGAAATATAGAAAATGGGATCAGTGAAGAAGAGTCGGTGTTGGTGAGGGGGATGGAAAAGAGAGTAGGCGCATGGGAGTAATAGAGGGATAGGGGGTTGAGGGAGAGCAGTGCGGTTGGAGGTAAAAATCGTGGGATGCAGCGCAGTCGATAATAATCGACGCGCCATTAAACAATGCACAACATCCGCACGTCGATCAATTCAATCATAACGCTCGTGTCCACCAGTCTCGACTAGGACACCGACAGCATCGCGATGCAAGCGACGCTTCAACCACGAACAAATGTAGTACATCCACCAATGGCCTTTGTATTCATTGATCCAAAGCGTTATTCGTGTAACTATAACAGTGGGAGGTTTACAAAGTGCGTGTTGTTGTCATCGTCATCATTCTCTCCCTCTCTCTCTCTCTCTCTTTCTCTCTCTCTCTCTCTCTCTTTCTCTCTGTCTCTGTTTCTTTTCCTTTTCATCACAATTTTCGAACAGTTTCGAACAGTGTTCTCATTAGAACCATAATTCATCCGACGCGTTATTTTTCTTTCTCTCTCTCTCTCTCTTTTTTATTTTTTTAATTTTCAAAAAGCTTTTCATTAAGAAATATCAAAGTAATACATTCGATTTTCTTCGTTTAATTTATAGGTGCCGAATGGAAGTTGCTAACCGAAGACGAGAAACGGCCATTCATCGATCAAGCTAAAAGGCTGCGGGCGCAACACATGAAGGAGTATCCTGATTACAAGTACAGACCTAGAAGAAAGCCTAAAACATTACGCAAGGAGGGATATCCTTATAGTATTCCTTATCCAAGCGTTCCAATGGATGCTCTTCGAGCCGGTAATAGATATGTTTTAAGAAATCCGTATGTGTCTGATTAGTTAGACGTGATCATATAGTTGGATATTTAAATCTTCCTTTTTTTCTTCTTTTTTTTTTCTTTTTTCTTTTTTTTTTTTTTTTTTCGTTATGCGAATCCTCAGAAAATTTTCCAATAATTGCAAAAGTTGCCATAATATAATCAACTGTTTGCCAGGAATCATCTGACAGTAGTAATATCGAATTTGACTTGTTCCGATAATACGATCATTAAACATTGCGAAAATCTTTGAATTGGAATCCGGCAAAGTGGTTCCGCGACAATACACTTTGAAAATCGGTGATAAAGGTTATTAAATCGATATACAGGATATAACCTTATATATATATATATCAACCCTATAAATCAGCCTGTAAAACTAATTAGACAAAACTAGTCGAATAAAGTACGAAATGGTTATAGAATATAGAATAAATCTTCTTTCTCATTCTTTTCTTTTATCGAATGAAATTCGAAAACTTCGGCGTTTTAATCAAGCAGAATAAAAGAATCGTTTCTCGTAGTCGCCTTTGATATTTCTTATCTTATCTCGAATCTCCCGAGGGTTGGCATTTCGATCGTATTGTCATTTAGAAAGCACACAGAGTGGTTTCAATGCCCTCCGGGAAACACGCTCGGAAATCTCATAATGGCGGTTTCGAAAAGTCGTCTTCCCTATTTTCTTTTTCGTTTCTTTCTTTTTTCTTTTTTTTTTTTTTCTTTTTTTCTTCCTCCCCCCCTCCCCCCCCTCCCTCCTTTTTCTCTTTATATCATTTCTCTTTCTCTTTCCCTTTCTTTTTCTTTCCTACTCTTTCTTTTTCCCCTCGACTCCTTTTCTACTTCCTTTATTTTTTCCTAAGCCCGCTTCCTCGAACGATCCGGTGGTAATGGCTCCTTCATTGTTCCGATCTTCTGGCATCAAAGATGCGCACTTCCGTTTCTCTTCGCGTCGCGACTAAGCGATGCAATCGTCGACGAACGTTCAGACGTCGTGACAAATATCGCGAGTTCGTCGTCTACACTTGCGTAAACACATATATAAGACGAGACATTTGCGTTTCTCTCAAGCGAAGAAAATGAACATTTTTCATTTCTATCTCTCTCTGTCTCTCTCTCTCTCTCTCTCTCTCTCTGTTCTCGGTTTTCTTAATTCCTTTTTTTTTCTTTTTATCTATATATGTATATACAATTTTTATTCTCTACTCTTTCTCTCTCTCTCTCTCTCTCTCTCTCTCTTTTTTTCGTTTTTTTCTTTTCTTAATTATTTTCCTTTCTTTTCTTCCCTTTCTCCCAAAGTCAAATCCTCAATACAGAAATAGAAATATGAAATCCGATTAATAAAATTATCAAAGGGTTAGAGAAGGTTTCAAAAAAGGCGAGCCTATTTCATACGTTCCAATAAACGTCGATCAATTCAATTATCTATTTATCCAATAAAATTTCTAAAGATAGTCCCCATTCGTGTAGGAATACGACGGCGGATGATAGGTCGAATCGATCGTATTTATGTACAACATATATGCTTAAGTTATATGCAATATTCCACTTGTTTCGATAATAATGCGAAGGCTGCACTTTACCTGCTTCGTAATGCTTCCAATTACTTCGAAACGATTGCAACATTGTCTCGTTTCTTTTACGAAACATATGCCAGATGAAAAGCGAAGAATGGATAATGAAAGAAACTCTGTTAATATTTAACTCGATGGCAATCGTTTTGAAAAAGGAAGATTTTCTTCTTCTTCTTCTTCTTCTTCTTCTTCTTCTTCTTCCTCCTCCTCCTCCTCTTTATCTTCGTATTCTTATTCCTTATGTTTGTCTTTTCTTTTCTTTTCTTTTCTTTTTCTCCTTCCTCCTCTTCTTTCCTTTTATCAACACGATAAACGATAATATTACGGAACTAGATGGATAATTGAATTTGAAAATCGCTCAATGTTTTACAAATACAATTCGAGGCTTAAAAAAAAAAAAAAAAAAAATTAAAAAAAGAAAGAAAGAGAAAAAAGGCGGGGGAAAGAGATATAGAAACGTCATTGATAAACAACGAAAAGAAGTCTGCCAAGGAACACAACGTTCATGTATATATGTACGAGAATAATCCTCGCGTTGTCGATCGGTTTCATTCATTCACGATTTCACCCTCCTGCGGGAACGATACGGCCGCATATTATTCGCGGGAACAGCCGAAGAAAATTATTAATTCCGGCAATGGCGATGGGGATACTTTTAAGGCTGGAATTTATCCCCAAACCGCCCACGCGACTTCCACGGGCAAAAGGGTGATCGGTAATCCTCGATTTATCGGTCGTAGCCTTCCACCTTCGGTTCTCTCTTTCCTTATACTCATTTTCTCTCTCTCTCTCTCTCTCTCTCTCTCTCTCTCTCTCTCTCTCTCTGTTTCGCAAGAAATTCATTCTTCTCCTGTTCCTCCATCTTCTTCTTCCTCTTCTTTCTCCTCCTCCTCCTCCTTCTCCTCCTTCTTTTATTTTTCTTATTATTATTTTTTCAGTAGGTACAGTGCAAACGGTGCCACGCGTGTGGAGAGTTGCGCGTGGGTGGTTGGGATAAATTATCGGCTTAAGTTGAAATTTCTGAGATGTTCTTTCTGCTCCCGGCTGGGACTTAACCCTATTGCTTAACGAAAAACATATACATACACGCACGCACGTACACACGTAAACGTACACGCACATTAATATATATATATATATATATATACACTTTCTATATCACGTAGATACTACTTATTTACTTCGTCCGGTTTTAACGAAAGAAAAGCATCGCTTCGAATCGACGATAATTGCCGTAGTTTGGCATTTTATCGCGTCTTAAGCCATATTTGTTGTTCCCTGTATCGAGGAAACCAATACGGAAGACTTGATGTTGACTATGTACCAGTGCGTCTAAATACTAAAGTTTACTTCAAAGGGACGAGGATCAGGGTTTACCGCCAAACCCCGCCCCCCTCTTCGACCCTACCTCTACTACCTAACTTCCCTCTCCCCCGCCGCCACTCTTCCCTCCTATATCCTTCTACTTTCCCCATCGGAGAGTTCACTATAAAAAGCGGCCTAATGGGAGGCAGTACGATAAACGCAAACGCGAAATATGCCGCCTCCTCGTGGTAATGCTGTTAGAAATTTTTTTTTTCTGTCTTCCTTTTTTCTTTCCTTTTCTTTTCTTTTATTCTTTCCCCTTTTTCTTTTTCTCTTTACTCGACATAAAACGACAGAGGTGGTCCCTTCATATATAACATAATTATTTTAATTTATTTGTATTATTATCGAAAGCGAATGTGATATTCGATTATTCATAAAACAAAAATTTATAAAAATCAAACGTCAGTATATTTTAATTTAAGAAAGAAAAGAAAAGAAAAAAAGATTTACGTGAAACAATGAATAGTTTTACTTTTTTTTTTTCGATTAATTGACTTTTTTGTCCTTTTTCCTTTTTCTCTTTTGTTTTTTTTTTTTTTATCAACGACTAATTTTATTAACGTTTCTTTCTCGCTATGTCGATTTTTGTTTGTTCGAAAAGAGAAACAAATAAAAAAAAAAAGAAAAAAAAACGTAAGATAAAATATAAAAAAAAAAAAAAAAAAAAAAAAAAAAAAAAAAAAAAAAAAAAAAAAAAAAAAAAACCCGTATATCTTTTCGCAAAAGTTTTACTTCGAATTTCGTTTCGTCCCGAGGCTTTTTTGCGTAAGTTAACTTCGTTCACCGGACATTCGCACGGAACTTGAGACAATTCGATAAATAACGCGTTCACTGCGACATGTTTATGCGTTCGCGTGGCTACAACCAATGAATCGTCTCACGACTCCGGAACGAGTCGCGCACAAATAGGGCCCTTACGCGCCGAAGGGAATTATTCGACGATTTATTCCCCCTTGCCCTTTCTTCGCGTACTTCTCTCTTTTACGGGACCCTCCGACTTACTCATTCGCATTGCCACCACGACCATCACCACCATCACTAACACCACCAACATCACCAACACCATCATCGGCCCTTCTTGATATCATTAAGGAAAGCATGATGAGTGGCGCTTTGTCGCGTAAATTATAATTCCCTTCCTTGGCAGATTTATATTATCCGCCAGTCCTTCTTATAATAACCTGTTTCTTTTTTTTTTCTTCCTTTCTTTTTTTTTTGTTTCTTTTTTTTCTTTCTTTTTTTTTTTTTTTTTTTCTTTTTGTCCTTCCTTCGTTATTAATCATCCTTTGCTTTCTCTCAATTCACGATTGTTCAATCAACAATATTGTAATTAAATAATTCTGATATATTATTTATAATTCTTTTCTTCTTTTTAGAACGATGTTTGTCTGTTTTCTTTTTTTTTTTTTTTTCTTTTTTTTTTTTGTCAGCATTCTCAAGGCGCGAACGTTTCTGTCGTTTTTTGCTTCTACGTTTCGTATATTTTTTTCTGCCGGATGTTATTTTCTTCTTTTCTTTTTTTTTTCCTTTCTTTCTTTTTACATTACTTGTGACTGCAGATTTTGTGTCAATATTTCAACTATCAGTAATAACCGATATATATATATATATCGATCATACGTAGATCACATTTGAACTTTTTTTTCATGTGTCCCTCTCTCTCTCTCTCTCTCTCTCTCTCTCTCTCTCTTCTGTAGGTATTATTTTCTAAATTTGTACATTCTCATTTATTTTAAGACATATTAAAATAAATAAATAGATTACAAAAAAAAAAATCAGATATATAGATAGAAAATTACGTAATCGAGCAAGAGAAAGGATAATGATCGAGAAGAAGAGGAGGTGTAAAGAATGAAAACAATGGAGAATATCAAGAGAATGTCAAACAAATCTGTGCAAACCAATAGGGGATCGTCGAAGCGTATTACACGCTTGAATCATCGAACATCTGTTCCGTTGTAATCCTACCTATAATCTAACTTAGGGTAAAATAACATCGAAAAAGATAAGCCGAATCGATTAAGATCGATGGAATTTATTTGGCGATTAGAGAATTATATTACAATGAAAATATAATAATCTTTGAAACATTTATTTATATTTTCCTTTTTTATCTATTTATATTTTCCTGTTTCTTTATTTTTTTTTTTGTTTTGGTTTTCTTTTTCTTCTTTTCTTCGATTCGTCAGGCTTATCGAACATATCGGGACATTAGAAAAATTCATCATTCTTTGTCATATGATCATCGGTAAATATTCTTTAAAATGTACGAGTTATCATAAGCCATCGTTATTCGAGATATACACGTGAAACGTGTATTCGTTGGTGATCATTCGATTATCGATCGAAAAGATCATAAATCTAAGAACTCGATGCCAATCATCGTTCTTCTTTCTTTCTTTCTTTTTTCTTTTTTTTTTTTTTTTTTTTTTTTTTTTTTTTAAGATTTTCTTCCGTATAGACTCCGGCCGTTTAAACGAGCTATGAACGACGTCTTCTCATTGCTTTGTCGATTCTCGGACAATGAAGCGCTTCTTCTCCTCCTCTCTCTCTCTCTCTCTCTCTCTCTCTCTCTCTCTCTCTCACTCACTCTATCTCTCCCTCATATTCTCGTTTGTTCGACAGAAATGATCGATATGCTGGATATTATGTGTCACGTTGTAACGTTCCCTTGTAAAACATCATTTTAACAATCATAATCATTGATCTTGAAATTATTTTACAAATAAATAGAATAAATGAACGAATAGAGGAAATCTAATACATCTAATACATATGATATTACAAGATAATTAAATTGTAAGTTTTTACGATTATTGTTACAGGAATGGCCGGTAGTATGGGACAAGCTGGTATGGGACCATATTATGGGCCAGCAGCAGCTTATGGTTCACTTTCCGCAGCTAGTATGGCCGCTGCGGCTGCAGCGGCTGCTCAGCAATCGGCAGCAGCAATGTCTGCTGGTCTCGCTGCACCTGCACAAGTAAGTGTTCTCGAATAATTAATTCATTTTTATTGATGCGATATTCGATTTGTTTCTTTTCTTTTTTTTTTTTTTTTTTTTTTTTTTCTTTGGTTTTCTTTTAAATAAAATATCCTGCACTACGATTACGACAGAATTAAATTAAATATTTGAATATATTACTTGAACGCAGA